>NC_084551.2:6615000-6745000 GCF_033978685.3 Nerophis lumbriciformis | reverse complement strand
ATGAGAGTATTTGGCGAGCGCCGTTTTTGTCCTACTAATTTCAACGGCCCTTGAACTCACCGTTGTGTGGGCTGTGACTCAACAGTTTGTGTACATGTATAACTTTCTCCGACTCTGCCACAGAAATACGTGTTTTATGCCACTCCTTTTTTGTCTCATTTTGTCCACCAAACGTTTTATGCTGTGCGTGAATGCACAAAGGTGAGCTTTGTTGATGTTATTGACTTGTGTGGAGTGCTACTCAGGCATATTTGGTCACTGCATGACTGCAAGCTAATAAAGTAAAGTAAAGTACCAATGACACTAGGTGTGGCGAAAATTTTCTCTGCATTTGACCCATCACCCTTGATCACACCCTGGGAGGTGAGGGGAGCAGTGGGCAGAAGCGGTGACCGCGCCCGGGAATCATTTTTGGTGATTTAACCACCAATTCCAACCCTTGATGTTGAGTGCCAAGCAGGGAGGTAATTGGTCCCATTTGTATAGTCTTTGGTATGACTCGGCCGGGGTTTGAACTCACAACCTACCGATCTCAGGACGGACACTCTAACCACTAGGCCACTGAGAATCCATGCTAACATGCTATTTAGGCTAGCTTTATGTACATATTGCATCATTATGCCTCGTTTGTAGGTATATTCAATTTCCTTTACCTATGTCCTCTGTGTATTTAGTTTATTTTTCCATGTTTCACGACACATTATCCGTATGAAATATTGGCAGCATTTCTGATAGTTGTTTGTGTGCCATGTTGTTCCAGACCACAGCAAACATTACCCAGCTTGCAAAGATTGTAATAAATCCATTAGAAGAAGACATCCTGCCGTTTCCTTGAACTTGGACACACACATCTATACCTTTTGGTCATTCTAAGACAGTCATTGCCAGGAGTTATCTCACCTGCTGAGAAGTTTTACTAATGTTTTCCAATGTTGTACAAATGTGTAGAATAAATATTACATTTTAACATATCTGTCAATGAAGATTTGCATCAGCCTGGGGCACATAGTCATGTTGAGAGTGGGCTAATATAGCTAATTAGCTACTTAGATCATTTGTTGCCTTCAGTATAACACTTATAGTCTTTTAATTTTTTGCGGCTCAAGACAGATTACTTTTTGGTATTTGTGATCCAATATGGCTCTTTCAACATTTTGGGTTGCCGACCCTTGATGAAAGATCAGAGGTCAGGCAGGTTTTTGAGCACGAGAGGAACTAAGAGCCATACAAGTTTGCTTTTGCAGCAAAGGCAACAGATCCTGTGTGGTAGGGAATGGATCAGTCTATTTCCTGGAGGATGACATCACAGATTGTAAAGTGTTTGCATTTTTGGATGACGATAGGGATTTTTTTAAAGCAGTGTTTCTAAAACATAGGGTCGTCGGGGCCCATTGTTGGTCTGCGAGCGGTCTAGAACCGTGTTTTTTTAACCATAAGGCACAGGCCTACTGTTGGGCCATCAATAAATATCTTATTCCGTATGGGCGGCAGCGGTATTCAGTTGTAATACACTTTTTCACCACTTGTGGCAGTAATGACAATCTCAAACAAACAGAGGAAGTAGAGCCAAAGCATATAGAAAAGTTTCTTAAGCGCAAAAATGATGACTTAAGTAGTAAAGCTGTATTTTCATTTGCACCCTATAGTGAAGTAACATCCATCCATCCATCCATTTTCTACCGCTTGTCCTTTTCGGGGTAGCAGGGGGTGGGGTACACCCTGGACAAGTCGCCACCTCATCGCAGGGCCAACACAGATAGACAGACAACATTCACACTCACATTCACACACTAGGGCCAATTTAGTGTTGCTCTATCCCCAGGTGCATGTTTTTGGAGGTGGTAGGAAGCCGGAGTATCCGGAGGGAACCCACGCAGTCACGGGGAAAACATGCAAACTCCACACAGAAAGATCCCGGGGATTGAACTCAGGACTACTCAGGACCTTCGTATTGTGAGGCACATGCACTAACCTCTCTTCCACTGTGCTGCCGTGAAGTACCGTATTTTCCGCACTATTAGCCGCACCTAAAAACCACAAATTTACTCAAAAGCTGACAGTGCGGCTTATAACCCGGTGCGCTTTATATATGGATTAATATTAAGATTCATTTTCATAAAGTTTAGGTCTCGCAACTACGGTAAACAGCCGCCATCTTTTTTCCCCGTAGAAGAGGAAGTGCTTCTTCTTCTACGGCAAGCAACCGCCAAGGTAAGCACCCGCCCCCATAGAAGAGGAAGCGCTTCTTCTTCTACTGTAAGCAACCACCCGCCCCCGTAGAAGAAGAAGAAGCGCGCGGATATTACGTTTCATTTCCTTTGTGTGTTTACATCTGTAAAGACCACAAAATGGCTCCTACTAAGCGACAGGTTTCCGGTTCATGAAAAGACGCAATCTCTCCATCCGCACACGGACTACTATTTCACAGCAACTGCCTAAAGACTTTCAAGAAAAGCTGGCTACTTTCCGTGCATATTGTAAAAACAAGATAGCTGAAAAAAAGATCCGGCCAGAGAACATTATCAACATGGACGAGGTTCCACTGACTTTTGATATTCCTGTGAACCGCACTGTGGATACAACGGGAGCACGTACGGTGAATATTCACACCACAGGGAATGAGAAGTCATCCTTCACTGTGGTTCTAGCTTGCCATGCTAATGGCCAGAAACTTCCACCCATGGTGATATTCAAAAGGAAGACCTTGCCAAAAGAGACCTTTCCAGCCGGCGTCATCATAAAAGCTAACTCGAAGGGATGGATGGATGAAGAAAAGATGAGCGAGTGGTTAAGGGAAGTTTACGCGAAGAGGCCGGGTGGCTTTTTTCACGCAGCTCCGTCCATGTTGATATACGACTCCATGCGCGCCCACATCACGCTGGTTTTTAATATATTATTAAAGTTTGACTGACCTATCTGACTGTTTTTTTGACATTCCCTTTAGCACAGTTAGATGCGGCTTATAACACGGGGCGGCTTATAGGTGGACAAAGTTTTGAAATATGCCGTTCATTGAAGGCGCGGCTTATAACCCAGGGCGGCTTATGGTGCGGAAAATACGGTAACATATTCATTATTAATTTAGTTGATTTATTTTGGCACAACATAATTGTATGGAAATTTATTTTTCCATCATTTATTTATGAGTCCCTTCTTATGCAGTATATTTGGTTGGTTTTTATTTTTCTAATCAGCCAGATTTGAGCCTAAGGTTTGTGTGTTAAATAATAATATTTGTGATCAACACATGGTTTCATATTATTTGACAAGATTGTAAACTTTAGATATAATATTGTATACGATAGTATACTACGAGAGTACAATTACTCATTCAGTGTTAATATTTGAGTGGGCCACGGGCCCATATGTAGTGGAGAAGTAGGGCCCCTAGGTCAAAAAGTGTTAACTACCCATGTTTTAAAGGAGCATATTGATAAATCATTTTAGTTATGGCTCTGTAAAGGATTCTTAAAATCTATTATTTTCATATACTAAACTCACAAAATAGCAACTGAATTCTGGATTTGGAACTTTTTGTGGTGGGAAAAATAATGTGACAAAATGTTGTAAAGTAGAAATAGTCAGTGTTTAATGTAAAGTGTACCTTTTCTTAGAAGTGTGCATTTATTCTAATTGATATTGACCCTTTTTTGCCTGCCTTCTCCTTCCAATGTTTTCATCTCATTCAAACCACTACACTTGCAAAATGTTCGATCTATTTTTCATGTCCGAATAGTTCCTTTTTTTTCTTTCTAAAACACTAAAGCTGTCGCTGATTTTTCGCTGTTAATTGCTTCCGGACATGACTGCAATTAGTGAATTTCGCAAAGTAGGAATCATTAATTATAAATCAAATATTTTCATAGCTACAGCCTAAAAAAACTGTTCAAGACTTTCTAAATATGTTTTTCAACTTTATAAGAAACCTCTATACCAGGGATTCTCAAACTGTGCTAGTGGTACGTGGGCACCATCTAATACGCAGAGAAACATTTAATTCAATAATCAAACAGTGTTACTGTTCAAACTGTGTGTAAAGTTAGTGTCCTCAAAAATATTAAGTATACTTTACTATTAAATACAACTTCTGACTTGTTTTTAATGAATATTTTGGCCTACTACGCTACTGTATTTTATTGTAGGTCATTATGGTAGTACTTGAATAGCCAAGTGTTTTCTGAGGTGGTTCTTGTTGAAAAAAGTTTGAAAACCACTGTTCTAGACATGAAATAACACCTTTAAACTCTTTAAATCCAATATTATAAGGCTAGCTGAGGCTAATCCAATCAGTGGCCACAATACTGAATTGCTCACTCTGATCGGTTTGGTCTTCCCTAGTGACCAATACTACTGTAATATTTATATATTTTTGTGTATTTAGCCATTTGTATGGTTGAAAATGCTTAATTTATGAACCAAAAAATTGGAGACTATGCTTAAAATTTTAATTTTAATTGTATTTTTTAATGCAATTAAAAAATTGCATTTTTAATTGCATTTAAAAAAATGCAAATTTTTTTGTGCCAAGGACAAGTGTATTTGTAAAACTTTAAAAAAAAAGAAGTCCCTTTTTAATTTTTCAGGGAGTTGGCAACTCTACTTGATAATGTTTTTCAATTGTCAGCATGATAACAGTTAACATGCGTGAAATAATAAAATATTAGCGAGCTAGCTTTTTTAGCAAATTTTTGCCGGTATACACCTCTGAGTTAAATATTTGATTTCACACGTGTTAACTTTTAGCATGCTAACATTGGCATGTTAGTACGCTAGCATTTTTTAAACTAATTTTTCAAGTAAGCACCCAAGAGTCATATATTTGGTTACTTGTGCACTATCTGGCTTACGTGCTGTTAAATGTTAGAATTTCAGTTCAGCTTTTCAGCATTCCTACGTAATTTCCGCAGAAATTTCTTTTTCTAGTTGATTTATTGTTCACATATGTGATTCCAAGTTACTCTACATACAGTAAATACATAAATATTACTTTCTCCTCGATTGCACTGAATTTCTGATTGCTCTTTTGTGACACTTTAGCCATTTAATACCATCCATCCATACATTTCTACCACTTGTCTTTATAAAATAATATTTATTTGTTAGTGTTAGCGTATATGCAGCGATGTTAAACTATTTTTTATTGAGCGCCACATCGCAATTATGGCTGCTCTCAGAGGGTCACATGTAACAGTGAATATGTATGATTATACAAACCCCAAAACCAGTGAAGTTGGCACGTTGTGTAAATCGTAAATAAAAACTAAATACAATGATTTGCAAATCCTTTTCAACCTACCGTATTTCCTTGAATTAGCGCCGGGGCGGTAATTAATTTAAAACCTCTTCTCACTCCGGCGGTAAATTTAGGCCTGCGCTTATAAATTTGAGTGTGATGTAAGGATACCATCATGAAAAGCACATTTAATAAAAAAAAACGTTATTATGGTCTTACCTTTACTTATAAATGAAGTCCATGCGCCGCACCTTCTGAAAAAAAACATCGATAACTTGTTTATAGAAGTCTTCCTTATCTTTCTTCAGTTTTAAAAAGTCTCTCTGTCTCGATGGAGATCTTCCTTTAATTATTACCTCCTGCTTCGATTGAAAGTCCAGTTTAGAAAACTGTTGTTGTCACTTCTTCTGCAGCCGAGTAGTCGCAAGAATGATCCCTGGGATCACTATAGCGCCCTCTACCACCATGAGGCGGGAGTCATTTAATGACTCATATTTGACACACGCAGCTATATTAATAAAACATTTTTACTGTTCTTTTTAGCATATTCAATAGCTTGGACCTTAAATCCTACTGAATAGCTCTTTATCTTCTTCCCTTTATGCGATTTTAAATGATTGAAATTAGCCTCCTCCATTTTGGAAAATGATGCCTTGAAAGGTGAAGTGTCACTCGTGACGTGACGAGTTTGACCCGGCGGTAAAACGAGGCATATGCTAATTATTCTGCGAAACGAGTTTGACCCGGCGGTAAAACGAGACAAGCGCTAATTATTTTGCTAAACAAGTTTGACCCGGCAGTAATTCTAAGCATGCGCTAATTATTTTGCGAAACGAGTTTGACCCGGCGGTAAAACAAGGCATGCGGATAATATAATTCACGGAAATACGGTATATTCAATTGAATAGACTGCAAAGACAAGATATTTAATGTTCGACTGGAAAACCTTGTTATTTTTTGCAAATATTATCTCATTTGAAATTTGAAGCCTGTAACATGTTTCAAAAAAGCTGGCACATGTGGCAAAACAGACAGAGAAAGTTGAAGAATGCTCATCAAACACTTATTTGGAACATCCCACAGGTGAACAGGCTAATTGGTAACAGGTGGGTGCCATGATTGGGTATAAAAGCAGCTTCCATGAAATGCTCAGTCATTCACAAACAACGATGGGGCGAGGGTCACCACTTTGTGAACAAATACGTGAGCAAATTGTTGAACAGTTTAAGAACAACATTTCTCAACGAGCTATTGCAAGGCGTTTAGGGATTTCACCATCTACAGTCCGTAATATCATCAAAAGGTTCAGAGAATCTGAAGAAATCACTTCACGTAAGTGATGATATTACAGACCTTCTATCCCTCAGGCATCAAAAAGTGACATCAGTGTGTAAAGGATATCACCACATGGGCTCAGGAACACTTCAGAAAACCACTGTCAGTAACTACATTTGGTCGCTACATCTGTAAGTGCAAGTTAAAACTCTACTATGCAAAGTGAAAGCCATTTATCAACAACACCCAAAAATGCTGCTTGCTGTCTCCCATTGGAAATGTGTGGCGCAATATAGAGCCTAAAATACCACAACAGAGACCCCGGACTGTTGAACAAATTAAGCAATACATCAAGAAAGAATGGAAAATAATTCCACTTAAAAAACTTCAAAAATTGGTCTCCTCAGTTCCCAAATGTGTGTTGAGTGTTGTTAAAAAAGCCCCTGTGCCAACTTTTTTGCAAATCACTGTATTCTGTTTTTATTTACGAATTACACAACGTGCCAACTTCACTGGTTTTAGGGTTTTGTAAATATGTAATAGCCTTGTTACACAATTTGCATTGGAAACTCATTTTAATTACTATAATGTTTACTAACAAGTTGATGGATACATTGCTTTGCTTGTTGCAGGATTAAATCATATTTAAGTAAACAACATATGCTGTTGGATGCAGTACATTTTTCTGTCAGAGTTGAAAGAATGATAAATGCATTTAATCAGAAAGTGCTTTGTTATTTCCAGCCTTTTTTGCAGCCACATATATGATGTGGCAGACCATATAAATTAACATATAACACATAAAATGATGCGGGCGGGCCAGTTTAGATCATGTGGTCGGCCAGATTTGGCCCCCGGGTCTTGAGTTTGACACATGTGGTATATTGTTTATTAAATGTAAAATACATCAACAGCATCTACATTTACAGCTTTTTTTAAAAACTTATTCTGCATTTTCTTATTTATTTATGCACATATTGCAGCTTTTTTCTTATGTTCCTGTGTACGTAAACAAAACAACACATACTACAGCTGTATAAGTTCCTAATATATTTGATATACTGTACATATCAACACATAGTTGCATTATAAGGCATCTAAATTTAAAAACAAACCATTCTTTTTTCACTTTATTACTGAAACCCCAGGTGGTTTTTGTAGGTTCCCGTTCATACTTGAATATATTAGTGGAAAACATGTGGTGTGCATCCGGAAAATATTCACAACCCTTCACTTTTTCCCCATTTTGTTTTGTTACAGTCTTATTTCAAAATGGAATAAATGTATTTTTGTCCTCAAAATTCTGCACGTAATACCTTATAATAAATGTTTACAAATTTATTAAAAAAAACACAGAGCACAAAAATCACATGTACATAAGTATTAACAACTTTTGCTCAATACTTTGTTGATTGACAACAATTACAGCCTCAAGTCTTTTTGAATATGATCAATCAATCAATCAATCAATGTTTATTTATATAGCCCTAAATCACAAGTGTCTCAAAGGGCTGCACAAGCCACAACGACATCCTCAGTACAAAGCCCACATAAGGGCAAGGAAAAACTCACCCCAGTGGGACGTCGATGTGAATGACTATGAGAAACCTTGGAGAGGACCGCATATGTGGGTAACCCCCCCCCTCTAGGGGAGACCGAAAGCAATGGATGTCGAGTGGGTCTGACATAATATTGTGAGAGTCCAGTCCATAGTGGATCCAACATAATAGTAAGAGTCCAGTCCATAGTGGGGCCAGCAGGACACCATCCCGAGCGGAGACGGGTCAGCAGCGCAGCGATGTTCCCAGCCGATGCACAGGCGAGCGGTCCACCCCGGGTCCCGACTCTGGACAGCCAGCACTTCATCCATGGCCACCGGACCTGTGCCCCCCCCCCCCCCCCCCCCCCCCCCCCCCTCCACAAGGAATAGGGGAGCAGAGGAGAAAAGAAAAGAAACGGCAGATCAACTGGTCTAACAGGGGGGCTATTTAAAGGCTAGAGTATACAAATGAGTTTTAAGATGGGACTTAAATGCTTCTACTGAGGTAGCATCTCTAATTGTTACCGGGAGGGCATTCCATAGTACTGGAGCCCGAATAGAAAATGCTCTATAGCCCTCAGACTTTTTTTGGGCTCTGGGAATCACTAATAAGCTGGAGTTCTTTGAACGCAGATTTCTTGCCGGGACATATGGTACAATGCAATCGACAAGATAGGACGGAGCTAGACCGTGTAGTATTTTATACGTACGTAGTAAAACCTTAAAGTCACATCTTAATGATGCCACAAGCTTGGCACACCTATCTTTGGGCAGTTTCACCCATTCCTCTTTGCAGCAAGATCCATCACGTTGGATGGGAAGCGTCAGTGCGCACCCATTTCCAGATCTCTCCAGAAAAGTTCAATCAGATTGAAGTCTGGGTTCTGGCTGGGCCACTCAAGGACATAGACAGAGTTGTCTTGAAGCCATTCCTTTGATTTCTTGGCTGTGTGCTGAGGGTCGTTGTTCTGCTGAAAGATAAACCATTGCCCCAGTCTTGTTTTCAAGATTGTTCTGGAGCAGGTTTTCATCCAGGATGTCTCTGTACATTGCTGCATTCGTCTTTCTCTCTTTCCTGACTAGTCTCTCATTCCTGCCGCTGAAATACATCCCCACTGCATGATGCTGCCACCACCATGCTTCAATGTAAGGGAAGGTCCTGGCCATGTTTAGTTTCCTCCAAACATGACGCCTGACATTCACGCCAAAGAGTTCAATCTTTGTCTCATCAGACCTAAGAATTGTTTTGCTCAATTCCGACCCTAAATCAAGATTCGAGACGTAGTTTATATTACGCCGTAGTTGATTGGTCGATATGTTCCTTGTGACCAATCAGGACATCTGTTATGAATGATGACGTTAATAACGTCATTATTCATAATGGTTATTACCGCCATTTTCCATATGTAAACGATGTCGGTTCTCGAGAGAAAGGACGCTTTACGAGTAAAAGAAATTGATAAACATGTCAAAAATAAGTTTCGATGGGACTGGATGGAATGGGAAATCACTGATACTGTTGGGAAGAAAGAAGTTACGACTTTGTTCGGTGATTTTATTCGGAAAATCGATCGTCCCGGAAAGGTTTTGTGCACGTGGTGTCATGATAATATTGACTATGGATCACAAGGTTTCAAGGCTTTGGAAGTATGATCTAGAACAGATGGAAGTGGAGAGAGAGTCCAAGAGGCAGAAGTTGGCAGTGAAATCCAAAAAAGAAGCTACAAAAGCAGAGACCAAAAGGAAAATGCAGGCTGCTCAGAAATTTGCAAGGAAAGCTCATGTTAGGGCTCTCCGAGAAAGCTAATGTGTGAAGTGAACTGAAGTAATGTGGTAATACTGTAAATAAACTGTAGATAATAACACTGATCAATGTGACACCTGTGGATGTGAAATGAACACAAGATGTAAATATTAGTGACTAAATACTGTTGGGACTGAACCATATACAGTGATTCATTAGGATAATTGGGTTATGTATGTTCTATTAATGATGTTTTCATGTCTTTAAACACTAAAATATTTTCTTCAAATGGTGCTGTCTTTGTTCGTTTTAGCATGTTAATTGGTCCCCCAGACCCCCGGAAATTTTTTCAGTCTTTTTCATTGTGGTCAAATCACATGCCTGGGGGAGTCCAACTCATTTTAGCTCAGGGGCCGCATGGACTATTAAAATCATGGCATTGAAACAAAAAAATAAAGACAACTTCAGATTGTTTTCTTTGTCTTACTTTGGCCAAAAATAGAACAAACACATTCTGAAAATATTACAATAAAAGTATAGAAAAACACATACCCGGCAAACTACGGCTCGTGGGAATTCTCAAGTTTTTTTTAATTTTTATTTGTCCCTTCTAATGTATTTTCTACCGCTTTTTAATCTCGGGGTCTCCTAGCTGCTCAGGCAAATCATATTGTCTAAAAATGCATTTTCCCATCGATAATGTGACATCAGTGTCGTGCTGTCATGATCCGTGGTCCGGATCATGTTTTTGTTATGTTCTGTTAGTTTTGGACTCTTTTAGTTCCTGTTTGACACCTGAGTTTGTTTTAGTTACCATGGCTACTTATGATTTTCACCTGCCTCTGGTGTTCGGGACATGCACCTGCTTCTAATCAGAGGACTATTTAAGCCTGCCTTTGCCAGTCAGTCGTCCTGGCGTCATTATTGGTTTCATGCCACAGTTTCGTGTTTGTTCTATGCCATAGTTAATGCTAGTTGTTTCATGCCACAGTTTTGTATTGGTTTCATGCCACAGTTTCGTGAGGTTTGTGTCTATAGTTTAATGTCCTAGGTTTTTGCCTTAGCTTCTGCATGCGATAGGCACGCTTGCCTTCGAGTTGTTTTCTGTTTTGTATCTCGTTGATTGTTTCTTAAAATTAAATCATGTTCCTACCTGCAAGTCCTGTCCGGAGTCGTCCATTTGCCTTCCTGGGAGAACGACCCCACAGTAAGCGAAAACCACGTCGTGACACGGGCGAGCTTGTGACAAGTGCGCACTCTTTTAGTCAATTAGTGCGTGAGGAATATATATATATATATATATATATATATACCCACCTATATATATATATACCTTTGACCAAGCAACCCCCCCGTACCAAAAAGCCCTTGATGAAAGCGGATACAATTTCACCCTCACCTATGAACCCACGCCAGGAAACCAACCGAAAAAGAACAGAAAACGAAACGACATCATCTGGTACAACCCCCCATACAGCAAAAACGTCTCAACTAACATTGGACACAAATTCCTCAATCTGATTGACAAACACTTTCCCAAAGACAAGAAAAGTATTCAACAAGAACAACATTAAATTGAGCTACAGCTGTATGAACAATATACGACAAATCATCTCAAACCACAACAAAACAATTGCAAATGAGCCGTCGGCCCCCGGACAGAGCAACTCCAAAACCAACAAAGGTTGCAACTGTCGAAAGAAACCTGATTGCCCTCTCAACGGGGGGTGCTTACAAACATCAGTTGTCTACCAATCTAAGGTAACACGCAAGGACATTAACACATCCGACACATATGTAGGATTAACCGAAGGAGAGTTCAAAACCAGATGGAACAATCACAAGGCTTCTTTCAGGAACCAAAACCTGCGGAATACCACAGAACTCAGCAAACACATTTGGGACCTCAAAGACAATAATGTTGAATATTCAATAACATGGCAAATTCTTGCATCCAGCACACCTTACAATAGTGGTAATAAAAGATGCAACCTATGCTTGAAAGAAAAACTGCTTATTATTTACCGTCCAGACCTGTCATCCCTCAACAAGCGCAGCGAAATTGTAACAGCATGCCGCCACAGACGGAAACACCTCTTAGGTAACACATGAGCCAATCACCACGCCCCTACACCAGCCTGTACCCACCCACTCTGTGCCCTATATAATCCATGGTATGTGAATGCTCCCATTAAAATCTCCTGATGATTGAGGGAACCCCCCCTCATGAAACAGGCCTGTAGAGATGAAATAGTCTTGTGATTTTTTTCCCACACATACATATATATATATATATATATATATATATATATATATATATATATATATATATATATACATATACACAAAGCCTGGCCACCGGCCAATTTTTTTTAACCTAATGTGGCCCCTGAGTCAGAAAGTTTGGGTACCCCTGGCTGAAAGTTTAATGGCTTTGTAAAAACACTGAGACAAAGTCTAAGTTCATTGTGTTCTTCATGGTGTTTTTGAAACTGCCCCAATTTTTTCCTCAGAGTTTTCAACTTACGTCAAGTGTTTTGCCAAGATAATTATTTGTAGTATGTCAATTTTCAGAATGTACTTGCTCTATTTTTGGCCAAAGTGAGACAAAGAAAACAATCTGAAGTTGTCTTTATTTTTACGTTATCATGCCGTGGTTTTACCAGTCCCCTGCTCTGTTTTTGAGCATCTTACCGCAGGAAAAACGACAAATTACTACAAAGTGAACCAGCTCTCTGTGTGATGGTGCTGTCAAGTTGTGTGAAGTCACAAGCTACAGAGCCCTGCTTGACCCCTGACCTCCACAGGGACAAAGCTGGCAGCTTTTTATCCGTCGTACAAAAACAAGGGTTGTTCAAGGTGGCGACGAGGCTGTCATCAGCGGCGAAATGGATCTCGTAAGTCTCAAATGTTACATGCTAGCGAAGGGATAATGTTCACCTGCCAGCACGACTGCCATGCGGGCGATTAAGCCATTAAAAGTCCACGTGATACGACCTCGGGAGCGAGGGGAGGAGTCGCGAATAAACGAAACGCTGCGCCGTCAGCAGCTCGGCCACGTCAAATAACTCGTCATTGTTTTGGGCGAAAGGTTAGCACGCTGCGTCTCTCAGCGCTGAGGGCCTCCTGGGAGGCAGCAGAGCTTGTCAGGGAGACAAACAAGAGAGAGAGAGATGTGTGGAGAAGTGTGTCAGTGGACATTGGGTCACACTGCTGCTAAATTTACCCCACGAGTAAGGTTTCACCTCGGGGGAGGAGGGGCCCGCATGGATGGCGAGAGGGGGCACAGGGGAACGCTTTGGCCGGAAGAGAGAGAGAAAGGAAGGCGAAAAGCGAAAAAAAAATGATTCATGATCTGACAACATTACCTTCAAGCAGGTGTTGGCACCCTTTAAAGAGGTTCCTCGTTGGGGCTCCCTTTAAAGATTTTTTTTAAAAGAGTTCCACAATATCCAACTGTCGGACAGGCCCTAAATGTGTCCCTTTAGGGATTGGATGGATTGCAGGTGTGTGTGTGTGTGTGTGTGTGTGTGTGTGTTCTTGTATTGCTACCCTTCTTGAGACTTAAAGGGGAACATTATCACCAGACCTATGTAAGCGTCAATATATACCTTGATGTTGCAGAAAAAAGACCATATATTTTTTTAACCGATTTCCGAACTCTAAATGGGTGAATTTTGGCGAATTAAACGCCTTTCGATTATTCGCTCTCGGAGCGATGACGTCACATCGGGAAGCAATCCGCCATTTTCTCAAACACATTACAAACACCGAGTCAAATCAGCTCTGTTATTTTCCGTTTTTTCGACTGTTTTCCGTACCTTGGAGACATCATGCCTCGTCGGTGTGTTGTCGGAGGGTGTAACAACACGAACAGGGACGGGATTCAAGTTGCACCAGTGGCCCAAAGATGCGAAAGTGGCAAGAAATTGGACGTTTGTTCCGCACACTTTACCGACGAAAGCTATGCTACGACAGAGATGGCAAGAATGTGTCATGATCCGTTACCCGGATCATGGCATGAATTATGTTGATTATGTTTCTGGTTTTAGTCGGTTTCCTGGGTGCACCCTCTTTCCCTGTTTACTGCTGGTTTCCATGGGCACTGATTCTCCTCACCTGTCTTAGTTTTGGCAATTAGTGTTTCCACCAGGTGTTTTGGCTAATCACTCCCCTTTATAGTTTCCTGTCACCCAGCCGTAAGTGCTGGGTCAATGTTTGCAATAGGCAACATTTACGTCTTTCTGTTTTTGCTCCACGCTCTTTATATTATTCTGCCGACCAGAATCCCGTTTTTTTTTTTACTGAAACGACGTGGTCGCATAGTGATGCGGGTGTGGTTCTCCCAAGGATGCAGACGGCTTCGGACACAGCTTGCAGGTAGGAAAATGATTTATTTTAAATATAAATCATATGATGAATAAACAAAAGACATGCACGTAGCACAAAAGGCAAAACAAAAGGACTAGCGTGGGAGCTAGCAGGAAAAAATAGCATAGCATGAAATCTAAGTAGTCGTTAACAGTTGTATGGGAACAAACTACTTAGATTTCATGCTATGCTATTTTTTCCTGCTAGCTCCCACGCTAGTCCTTTTGTTTTGCCTTTTGTGCTACGTGCATGTCTTTTGTTTATTCATCATATGATTTATATTTAAAATAAATCATTTTCCTACCTGCAAACTGTGTCCGAAGCCGTCTGCATCCTTGGGAGAACCACACCCGCATCACTATGCGACCACGTCGTTTCAGTAGGAAGCCAGCAGTAAACAGGGAAAGAGGGTGCACCCAGGAAACCGACTAAAACCAGAAACATAATCAACATAATTCATGCCATGATCCGGGTAACGGATCATGACATAATCTGTTACGTCTTGGACGCATGGTTGTGGTTGTCGTGTTCCTTCCAAGGCAGGAGACAAGCAGGAGCGGAGTGCAGGTAAGATTTACGTATATTTAATAAATAAAAGGCAGGACAAAAATACAAAACTGAGGACGCTAGCAAGCGTGGAGCTAAATAAAAACCAAAATGTCACCAAGGGTGAAAAAAAACAAGATTCTGGTCGGCAGAATAATATAAAGAGCGTGGAGCAAAAACAGAAAGACGTAAATGTTGCCTATTGCAAACATTGACCCAGCACTTACGGCTGGGTGACAGGAAACTATAAAGGGGAGTGATTAGCCAAAACACCTGGTGGAAACACTAATTGCCAAAACTAAGACAGGTGAGGAGAATCAGTGCCCATGGAAACCAGCAGTAAACAGGGAAAGAGGGTGCACCCAGGAAACCGACTAAAACCAGAAACATAATCAACATAATTCATGCCATGATCCGGGTAACGGATCATGACAGAATGTGTGGATATCCTGCGACACTCAAAGCAGATGCATTTCCAACTGGACTGGACGGATCAGCTTTCAGGAAAAGAGAGCGGATGAGGGTATGTCTACAGAATATATTAATTGATGAAAATTGGGCTGTCTGCACTCTCAAAGTGAATGTTGTTGCCAAATGTATTTCATATGCTGTAAACCTAGTTCATAGTTGTTAGTTTCCTTTAATGCCAAACAAACACATACCAATCGTTGGTTAGAAGGCGATCGCCGAATTCGTCCTCGCTTTCTCCCGTGTCGCTGGCTGTCGTGTCGTTTTCGTCGGTTTCGCTTGCATACGGTTCAAACCGATATGGCTCAATAGCTTCAGTTTCTTCTTCAATTTCGTTTTCGCTACCTGCCTCCACACTACAACCATCCGTTTCAATACATTCGTAATCTGTTGAATCGCTTAAGCCGCTGAAATCCGAGTCTGAATCCGAGCTAATGTCGCTATAGCTTGCTGTTCTTTCCGCCATGTTTGTTTGTGTTGGCTTCACTATGTGACGTCACAGGAAAATGGACGGGTTAATTTTCTTTCTATTTTTTTATTTTTTTTATTTTTTTATTTTGTATTTATTTATATATATATATTTTTTTTGTGTGTGTGTTGTGTATGTATGTGTTTGTGTATATGTGGGCTTATGTATATGTGTGTGGGTGTATTAATGTGTATATATGTGTGGATGTGTATGTTTATATGTATATGCATGCGTGTGTATATGTGTGTATGTGTATGTATATGTATATGCATATATGTATGTGTGTATGTATGTGTATATGAATGTGTAGGTGTGTGCATGGGTGTGGATGTCCGGTGGCTCAATTGGCCTGGCTGTGGATGAGTTGGGGTAGGTGGGTTGGTGGCCTCGGTGGTAGCCGGGGGTGTGCGTTGTTGTGGTTTACGGGGTCGGTCGCTTTTTTGTTTTGGTTTCGGCGGCCGCGGGCGTTTACGCTGCGGACGGGCGGTGGTGGTGATGGTTGCTGCGGTGATACCAGCGGTTGGCATCGCTGTGTTGGGTTGGAGTGGTTGGGGGACTGTGGCTGGTGTCTGTGCGCTTGTGGGGTTGTGGGGCTGGCTGGCGTTGGCTTGCCGGCTGGTTTGGGGGCTGGCGGGCGGACGGGATGCATTGGCTTCTTGCCCCGTTGGGGGGCTCCTTCCCCTGGCCGGGACTCGTATGGGCACGTTGCTGTGTGGATGGCCGGGATGCGGTGTTTGCATTGGGCGTGGGGGCTGTGCGGTTTCTCTGCGTTTGGTTGCCGGTATGGGCTCTGCAGGGTTGGGTTGGGGCGGGCGGGGGCTGGCTTTGTTTGGCGGGGGGAGGGGCTCGCGTGGCGTCACGTTAAAGTGGTCTGGTGTGGGTCACGGGCTGTGGCGGGGGGTGGCGGCCTCCTGGCCGTAGTTCCTGGTTGTCGGCCGCGTGGACTGGGGGGATGTCCGGGCCCTCTACTCCTCCTACTTATAGCGCACACAGTCACACATATATAGGACTTTGGGGATTGTCCTGCGGGGAGGCATGGCGGGGGGTTGAGGATGCCTCCAATGGGGCTCCAGTCCTCCTGTCTTGTCCCCTGCTCGTCCATCCCTCAATCTTAGCTGCATATTAGACACTTAGGATTTGGGGGGCTTGGTTTGGTTGGGACCCACCATGACCTTGATGTCCCCCAATTTTAATCGCATTATTAGTTCCCACAAGCATACATATCTCACTCACGCTACAGTACACACATCAATAGGGACTGGAGGTCGGCTGTAACGGCTGACCTCCTAATTTTAACTACACAGTAGACACTCTGGGGGCCTTGTACACATGCATGGGGGGTTTGGGGTTCGGCGCACCCCTCATTGCCTCGTCGGCCGGCGGGGACTGCGGTCTGGTGGCCTGCCAGGCTTTTATTCATTTATTATTGTTATATATATTTTTTTATTTTTAATGTATTTATTATTTTTATTTTTATTATTTACTTATTTTTATTTAATTTTATTTTTTAAATTTTATTTTTTATTTTATTTTATTTTATTTTATTTTATTTTATTTTATTTTTTTTTAAATCTTATTATTTATTTGTGTGTGGCGTCGCGCGGGTCTCGCTTCCTGTTGGATGGGGTCCGTGCCCGTGTGGCCCGACCTTGCGCTGTGGGGTCTCTGTTGGTGACTTGGTGTGGTGGCGGCGCAGCCCCCGTGTCTGGTCTGGATGCTGTGTCTCGGTTGTTTGGGCGGTGGTGTGTTTGTGCGGGTTTGGGTTGGGGTGGGGGGCCTTTTGGTTGGGGGGGTTGTTGGTGTCTCTTGTTTGCGTGTTGGCGTTCGGGCTGACCGGCGGGCTGGCGCCGGCTGGTCTCCGTGGCCCTGGTGGCGTGTGGTTGCTGGTCGCAGTTTTTTTTTGATCGCTTTGATTTGATTGGCTGGTGCTGGCTGTCTGGGGTTATTGCGGCTGCTGTTTCTGCTGCCGTTTGTTTGTGGTGTGGGCACCCGTGGCTGCTGGGTCTGGTGCAGGGGTGTGGCTGATGTTGTGACTGATGGCAGCGCGCGCGCGTGATGGCTGTCGGGGCTGACGAACTGTGTATATGTATGTATATGTGTGTGTATGTATGTATGTTTATATATGTGTATGTGTACATATGTGTATGTATATGTATATATGTGTATGTGTGGGTATGTGTACGTGTATGTGTGTATGTGTATGTATATATGCATGTATGTATGTATATTTCTGGGGGTACGCTCTGGGCCTGCCTGTCAGACGGGGGTCGACGCCTCAGGCTACTGCATCCGAACTGCGTGTCTGGAGCTCCTGGGTCCCGCTGTCCATCCCTTCCGGGTGCCCGTCTTGGTTGGGGCCTGTTGGGCCTAGTCCCTGCGTCTATTGTGGTAGCTTGGTGCTGCAAGGTATTCCGAGGTGCTGCGAGTCGGCCAGTTGCTGGGGTAGTGACCTTGTTTGTCAGCATGTCTGTGATCTTCTTTTAATTCTTTTTTTTTTTAATTAATTAATTAATTTATTAATTAATTTATTTATTTTTTAATATATTTTATTAATATTATTTTTTAATTTTCCCCTCCCTCAGGGGGGAGGGCTCGGCGGGGCGGTTGCTGGTTGTTCCATCTCCATCGTTGGGGTCCCTGCGGGTGGGGTGGGTGGTTCCCGTGGCCCTGTGCCTGGGTGGTCCTGCGGCGGCCGGTTTGGGTGGGGTGGCCGGGGGCTGGCCTCGCCGCGCTCTCCGGGGGTGGGGGGTGGGCTCGTGGGGGCCCGGTTGCCGGTGGGGCGGGGGCGGTCTTCCCGTCCGGTTGCGGGGAGTCTCTGGGTCCCTCGGGCGGGGCGTCTCGCCTTTCTGCCCGTGTGGGGTGTGGTCTCTCGCTGGCTTGGGGTCTGGCTGTCCCCTGCTTTTCTCGTGCCCTGTCCTCTGCCGGGTGCGTCTGTCTGCGGCCTGCTGCTGGCCCTTGTGGGCGGTACGGTGGGTCGGGCTCTGGGGTTCCTGTCGCTGGCCGGCTTGGCTGCGTGGGGGCGGTGGTCCCTGGTTCCCTGGGCACCACGCCTCCTGTTTGTGGGTTGGGCTCTCGGGGGTGATGGGGCCGTGCTCTGGCTCCCACGCACTCTGGGAGTCGAATGTATTGTACATGCAAATTCACATATGCTCACATACGTACATAGGTACCTACGCTCCCACATACATACACAAATACAGTACATATTTACCTACCTAATGTTCGTACATCCACACGCACATTCAATATACAAACATACACATACACATACTGTACATATACATTCACTGTACAAACACATATTCACATTCTGTACATATACATTCATTGTACAAACACATATACACATTCTGTACATATACAAGTACATATGCATACTTACACTCATGCACATAATCACGTTGCATCAAACATATATTAACGTTGTTGCCCTAGGGTAAACTGGGTGTAACACATGGCACACTGACAAAGCTTAACCTATTGTGACTATAACAATCTACAAGGTTAATGTAGGTTGCTTCTCTTTCTCCTCCTCCATTTTTCTGCATTCTTTTGTATCTCAAGTTATCATTACGTATATGTATTGTTGCATTTGAACAACTGTATTGTTGATAATAAAGGTAAATTATTGGTATTGTTCATTATCAATAGCGCTATTTCTATTGGTATTTGTATTGATCCATTTGTAGTGTAATAATGCTCATGGTTATTTCTGTATTATTTTTTATTTTTCGCTAACTGCTTATTTGCTATTACTTTTACCATCATATTTGTACATGTCATATTTGCTGATGTTGCTCTATTGTTGTTGTTGTTTGCTGTTGTTGTTTTTGTCTCTCTGTCTAATCCCCCTCTTGTCCCCACAATTTCCCCCTCTGTCTTCTTTTTTTTTCTCTTTCTATCCCCTCCTGCTCCGGCCCGGCTGCACTAAATGATAATATAAATACATTTAATAAAGTCAAATACAAATAAGGCAACAAGAGAAGTATCCTACACTTCTCTTTTGTAAAGTAAATCTGAACAGCCGTCATGGGCATCTACATCAACTATATGATTTGCCTGAGAAGCTGGACAGGACATAAAAAAAAAAAAAAAGAAAAAAGAAAAAAAAAAAAAAGAAAAAAGAAAATGGACGGGTGGTTAAAATCAGGCACTTTGAAGCTTTTTTTAGGGATATTGCGTGATGGGTAAAATTTTGAAAAAAACTTCGAAAAATAAAATAAGCCACTGGGAACTGATTTTTAATGGTTTTAACCCTTCTGAAATTGTGATAATGTTCCCCTTTAACAAGGAAAATTACCTTCCATATGAGGACCGGTGAACAAGTTAGGACCGAAATCATGGTCCCAATACTGAAAACCATTGCCTCTGATAGAGAATGTCTCATTTGCACCCCTGGTGGTGAAATAGGTGCTCCCCCTATGTTTAACATATGAAATAACAAGTGTGTGTAAAAATTTGAAGTGCTCCCCCTCTGGCCAACATATGTAATAAGTAGGGGTGTCGGGAAAAAAAATCGATTCGAATTCAAATCGCCATTCTCACGTTGTACGATTCAGTATCGATTCTCATTTTTCAAAAATCAATACACAGCAATACCATAGCAATGCAATCCAATTCCAAATCCAAACCCGACCCAGCAACACTCAGAACAGCAATAAACAGAGCAATTGAGAGACACAAACACGACACAGAACAATCCAAAAGTAGTGAAACAAAAATGAATATTATCAACAACAGTATCAATATTAGTTACAATTTCAACATAGCAGTGATTAAAAATCCCTCATTGACATTATCATTAGACATTTATAAAAAAAATAAAAATAAAAATGAACAATAGTGTCACAGTGGCTTACACTTGCATCGCATCTCATAAGCTTGACAACACACTGTGTCCAATATTTTCAGAAAGATAAAATAAATCATATTTTTGGTTCATTTAATAGTTAAAACAAATTTACATTATTGCAATCAGTTGATAAAACATTGTCCTTTACAATTATAAAAGCTTTTTACAAAAATCTACTACTCTGCTTGCATGTCAGCAGACTGGGGTAGATCCTGCTGAAATCCTATGTATTGAATGAATAGAGAATCGTTTTGAATCGGAAAAATATCATTTTTGAATCGAGAATCGCGTTGAATCGAAAAAAATTGATTTTATAATCGAATCGTGACCCCAAGAATCGATATTGAATCGAATCGTGGGACACCCAAAGATTCGCAGCCCTAGTAATAAGTGTGTGTAAGAAGTTAAAATGCACCCTCTTTGGCCAAAATTAATTTAAAAAAATTGACTGTTGACAGTTGACTGTGTCGGTTTTAAAAGTGCTCCCCCTCTGGTCAACATATGAAATAACAAGTGTGTGTGTAAAAAATTTAATTCTGCTTAGGGCCCCAATTTTACCGAGAGTGGCCCTGGATAACTTGCTTTGAAATCATAAATAAAGCAGATTTTAAGTATTCATTTTTAGTTAAAAGAATGTATGTTTGGGATAGGATACACTTTATTCGTCCCACAACATGTAGTTGCAGTGCAGATACAAAAGATCCACAAAATAAGCTATAACCTATGAAAACACGTTGGAAACTTTAAAGAACACAAAAGACATAAAATACATTAAAAGTGAACAGAGCCGATGCAATCACCTGCCACTGTCCGCGGCGCCATTTCTACATACAGCTACAAAAGTAAAACAAAACGAAAAATTAGCAAAGTAATACATATTGCGCACGGATCAGACCCAGTAATCAGAGCATGATTTCTCAAAAAACAGGGTTCTTGTATTGACAGGATAAAGACGTGTTTATAAAATATACTGTACCGGTAAGCAATTAAGACCTTTGACCCCAGGTACCTTGTGCATCTGAGACATGATAGTATTCCTAATCAATGCGGTTCTTGCTCTGAAATTAAAGATGTGTTCAGAAAGGTGACTTTAGTAAGATTGACCTCGGACCTCTAGTTCCCCAGCCTCACTTGGTCAAATAGTGAAATGTATTTCCGGTCTTGCCACCTTCTCCCGGGCAGGAGGGTGACACGGCAGTGCGGCTGGATCAAAAGAGACGTCGGAGACGCTTTGCTGAACAAAAAGTTGCTTTATTACAAGCGAGCGTCATTAAACAGGTCTGCAGTACCCGGAGGAGCCTAGGTCAAAAAATGAAGGACTTCTAACCGGAGAAGACAAACCATCAGTTTTTATATTCCTCCTTTCTGTCTCTGGGTGTGTGTGCTAAGTCAGGAGAGCGCATCCTGACCATAAAAGGAGATGTTTGTGTGTAAGTGTCTGGAAAACAACTGCTTTAAGTCATAATTCAAATGAAGACGTTGAGCTAAACAGGTAGTCTTTTCTCAAGGATATGGTTATCACTTTTGCATTCCAAGTCCCAATTAGAGCCTCTTTTCCTACGAGAAGTGATCCAATCCACCTGTGAATATCAAACTAAGGGGCCTTATTTATGTATGTGCTCAAACTCAAATACCACTATTTACTTAATCTTGGTGGTTTGCTTTCTTCAAGGTGAATATGAACCTTCACCATATGTAGAACATAATATGAGTTAATTAATTCACTTCAGTAGCCTTAAAAAGAAATGCAGTTCTTGCATCGACATATAAAGGATCTTTCCCGAAACTGTGAATGACAAGCATATAGGTGTGTAGCAATATAACCTTTCACCCCAACTACGTCAGCCATGTTGGATTGGACGGTCATTTAATATAATTCAAGTTCTTACGCTCGCTAAGAGACAAAAATGCTGCTTAAGAGGTTGTCAATGACCAATAATTTCAATCACAAAAATGATGAAATTGACATTTGACCAGCAAATCTTCAAAATCAATAGCACTTCTTGCATTGACATTAAAGGGGAACATTATCACAATTTCAGAATGGTTAAAACCATTAAAAATCAGTTCCCAGTGGCTTTTTTTCAACATTTTACCCGTCACGCAATATCCCTAAAAAAAGCTTCAAAGTGCCTGATTTTAACCATCGTTATAAACACCCGTCCATTTTTCTGTTAGTGAAGCCAACACAAACAAACATGGCGGAAAGAACAGCAAGCTATAGCGAAATTAGCTCGGATTCAGACTCGGATTTCAGCGGCTTAAGCGATTCAACAGATTACGAATGTATTGAAACGGATGGTTGTAGTGTGGAGGCAGGTAGCGAAAACAAAATTGAAGAAGAAACTGAAGCTATTCAGCCATATCGGTTTGAACCGTATGCAAGCGAAACCGACGAAAACGACACGACAGCCAGCGACACGGAAGAAAGCGAGGACGAATTCGGCGATCGCCTTCTAACCAACGATTGGTATGTGTTTGTTTGGCATTAAAGGAAACTAACAACTATGAACTAGGTTTACAGCATATGAAATACATTTGGCAACAACATGCACTTTGAGAGTGCAGACAGCCCAATTTTCATCAATTAATATATTCTGTAGACATACCCTCATCCGCGCTCTTTTCCTGAAAGCTGATCTGTCCAGTTTTGGAGTTGATGTCAGCAGGCCAGGAAAGCTAGGGTCGATAGGGGGTTTAGCTCGCTCGTCTGCGGGAACAAACTGCCGCCATTGCTTGCCGTGCTACCGAGGTCCTTTGTCCCTGAATTGCTCACACACTCCGGCAGATTCAATGGGGGTCTGGCGGCAGATTTCTTTGACTTTATCGTTGGAAATGCATCTGCTTTGAGTGTCGCAGGATATCCACACATTCTTGCCATCTCTGTCGTAGCATAGCTTTCGTCGGTAAAGTGTGCGGAACAAACGTCCAATTTCTTGCCACTTTCGCATCTTTGGGCCACTGGTGCAACTTGAATCCGTCCCTGTTCGTGTTGTTACACCCTCCGACAACACACCGACGAGGCATGATGTCTCCAAGGTACGAAAAACAGTCGAAAAAACGGAAAATAACATAGCTAATTTGACTCGGTGTTTGAGAAAATGGCGGATTGCTTCCCGATGTGACGCCACGTTGTGACGTCATCGCTCCGAGAGCGAATATTAGAAAGGCGTTTAATTCGCCAAAATTCACCCATTTAGAGTTTGGAAATCAGTTAAAAAAATATATGGTCTTTTTTCTGCAACATCAAGGTATATATTGACGCTTACATAGGTCTGGTGATAATGTTCCCCTTTAAACAATATTCTCTAAAAGTCTAAAGCAAACCATCTAGTACAGTCTTATGTTAGAATGTTTTGGACCCCAGGTAACTACAGTAGTGAAATCTATTATCACAACGATCCCTCTTCGTTTGAGGGAGTTTTTCCTCACCTCCATCGCCAAAGTTCCCTCCATGCTTCACAATGTCAGCATGTCTCTTCTCAGTCAGCAAGTATTATTTTCATTAAGTTCTGGCCGGACTCTGAATTAAGAGCTGCTGACACTTTATTGCCAAGCTTCAAGTGTCCGCATTAACCTCAGTGTGTGTGTGTTAGTGGGGGGAGGGGGGGAGGGGGGTCATACCTGTCACTCACTGGGTTTTCCGGTGAGTGCAGGCAGGTAACAAGGTCCCGTGGTCTTGTGTACTGTACGTCTGTCGCCATGGCAAAAATGAAGGATAGATTTAAGGCTGTGATATCAGGAGAGGTTATTATACGCAATGTTAGGGAGCGTCAAGAAAGTCCGCAGCAGTCGTGGAGGAAGGCCGGAGGGAGCGATGTGCGAGCGGATCAACACTTTTGAGACGGTTCTGAACCTAGATCAGTTTCTGGTAAGGTCGAGGCTCGTAGAGTTTTTTGTGCAATATACTCATTAGGTGCAAGAAAATGCTGGCTTTGCATGCATGCTATATTTGTATTTGATTAAATATTATTATCATTGTTATTGTCATTGGAGTTATGCTGATTTAAAAAAAAAAAAACACCAATTAAAGTTTACGCGGTAATTAAGATTAAAAAATACACTTTTTAAAAATGTAAAAAATTTTAAATTATAATTTTATTAACTAGTTTTAATATTAATCGTAGTTATTACTTAATTGTGCATTTTTGTTGTATTGGGCTATGATAAAGACATACTTTATTTAAAATTAAGGATTTTTCCACATATAAAAGTAGTATAACACAGTAGTAAAATATTAATATTTATTTAATTTGGAAAATGATTTATTAGGAATAATAGTTATTATTAATTGTATTTTGTAAAGCTACAACAATTAATTCAATTAGAAAAGAGCATAGTGTGTCGGTGCTGTGATCTGTGTGGCGGCAAACAGCAGAGTATGAATTATTTTATCAAGGCACATATTTTAAAAGTAAAATTTAATGCACTGAGGCTACAAAGTGTTTTTTATCCAATCACTCGATTAGTCGGAAAAAATTAATTGAGGATTACTCGATTAAAAAATAATGTATAGCTGCAGCCTCAATATTTTGTGGTAAGTTGATGCTAAATATTAGCTCTCAGTACTGTATTGTTGTACTGAGATATGATTTTAAAAATTCAGGATACATTTTTGTTTTTATTATTTAAAATAATCTTAAAATAATATATATATGAATATAATCATATTTATAAAACATGTAATATATTTATATTTGTTAGATAAAATTTAATAGATTTTCTGGGGTTATTTAGAGCAAAATTTTAGCTCTCTTATGCACCACTGCAAACATGCATATGCATCAGTATTTACGGTTGATTGGCCTTGGCGGAGGTCTGGTCTCTCCAGTCGGTGTCTTTGAAAACAGCAGAATTTTTGGATTTTGTCAGATTCATGCGTGTATCTAATTATGTATTGACTTAAAGCCTTTTTAATTTTGTGTTGTGATAAACTTATTGACCCAAATTGAAGATGTCTTTAAGAGAAACAATAACATTTTAAATCACGCTCTCTAGTGCAGTGGTTCTCAAACTATTTTCACCAAGTGCCACCTCAGAAAACACTTGGCTCTCCAAGTACCGCCATAATGACCAACATTATAATACAGTAGCGTAGTAGGCCTAAGTATTCATTCAAACAAGGCAGAGGATTGATTTAACAAGTGTATTTAATATTTTAGCCACTGCAACATTACACACAGTTTGAACAGTGACACTGTGTTTGGATATAGTCAAATAAAACACTGCACTTTAATCAAGTGATTCTATGGCGTACCGCTAGATCAGATCTGGGCAAAATATGGCCCGTTAACATTTTCAATCTGGCCCGCCGGACGTTCTTCATCATTTTTTTAGACCTTTAACATCAAAACTGTCACCGCCATTATGATGTGCAGTGCTGTTTTTAAATGACCGTAAGTCTTGAACTATAGAAAATATTTCAATGGTCGAAATCTGCGCTTTTGAGTGTTACACAACTTATTACGGTAATCTACGTCACAGCAGCTCAGACCAGGAACAAACCAGAGTGGGCGGGGTTTGTTTTCAGAGCAACCAGCCCGAAACGTGTGTGTCAGAAACAGATGCGGAAGCAAATTTTTACGTGATAACATATCATATTGTAAGTGTTTATTACCCTTGGCATTCATATTTTGCTGTGTTTTTCCATTTTTGTTGTGTTTTGCTTGATTGTAAAAGATACACGACCATCGAGGAGCTGGTCTGCGAAGTAAAAGAGCGATGTTCATATGTTGTTGATATTCAGTGTTTTATTGTTCATAGTTAATATTGTAAATCCCACTGTCTTTATTTTAAAGTACATTTTGGGTGTCCCATTCAGTAAAAAACTGTAAAATTCCATTCGTTTTTTTTGAGGTGGTCTGTCCTAAAGTTTTTAGAATTCTATCGGCCTTTTTTTTATCCTGACTTTTGGTATTAGTGTTCCTGAAAAACACACACATACTGCCTTGGGACTACGACTGAAAATGCGCATTTATGATAAGTCCGCCGCATTTCCACTGTTTATTCAAGTGTTGATTAATGTGCACTGTCCCAATTAAATAAATGAAATGAAATGAAATACTGTACAGCAGATTTTTACAGTTAAATGTGTACATTTAATGTATACACACATACACATTAACCCCCGCCGGCCACATCTTTTCTCTCAATGTGGCCCCCGAGTCAAAATGTTTGCCCAGCGCTGCACTAGATGGAGCCCACACACATACCACAGTTTGAGAATCACTGCTTTAGTGAAATAACTGCTTGATTTAAATAAATAAGGGTATTTATTAGGGATGTCCAAAAATGGCTTTTTGCCGATATCCGATATTCCGATATTGTCCAACTCTTAATTACCGATACCGATATCAACCGATACCGATATATGCAGTCGTGGAATTAACACATTCCATCCATCCATCCATTTTCTACCGCTTATTCCCTTCGGGGTCGCGGGGGGCGCTGGAGCCAATCTCAGCTACAATCGGGCGGAAGGCGTGGTACACCCTGGACAAGTCGCCACCTCATCGCAGGGCCAACACAGACAGACATTCACACACTAGGGCCAATTTAGTGTTGCCAATCAACCTATCCCCAGGTGCATGTCTTTGGAGGTGGGAGGAAGCCGGAGTACCCGGAGGCAGGGCCGGCCCGTGGCATAGGCCGTATAGGCAAATGCTAAGGGCGCCGTCCATCAGGGGGCGCCATGCCGGTGCCACAAATGTTGGAGAAAAAAAAAAAGAGAAAAAAAAGTTGTTACTATTATTTCTAAATACAAAAAATAATCTCACGTTAATTAAAATGCAAAGTAAAGCCTATTTAATAGAAATATTATTTGTTACAACATTACGCCCCCCCCCTCCTCCCCACGCACGGTGCGCCCCCTCCCTTCCCGTATCATGACTCTTTTTGGACGTCACCACATCAAAAAATCAACACAAGATGTCAAAACGGCCAAAACTGTCAGGTGCCCAGGGAAGAAAAAAGAGAAAAGAAGAGGAGAAACGAGAAAAGACAGAGGTAGCAGGTAGGTAACGTTAGCCTACATGAAATTATTTGTCTGTTACAGAATGTGATAGTAACCTGGCTTTTTAGCATTAAGCTAATGTTACATGATTCGGCAATTGCTAATCAATAAATAGCTAGTTCTGTTTTAACGTCGGGTTAATATTGTGGAGGGGGCTAAATTGTTATGGAAAATAATAATGTAACGTTAGGTAATTACAGTACTCCCACCTTACATTCCTCAGGGACATTTGTATTAGATCTTTTAAGCAGGTGTTTTTTGTTTACATTATTGCCTTCTGGTTAAATAAATGATAAATGATAAATGGGTTGTACTTGTATAGCGCTTTTCTACCTTCAAGGTACTCAAAGCGCTTTGACACTACTTCCACATTTACCCATTCACACACACATTCACACACTGATGGAGGGAGCTGCCATGCAAGGCGCTACCAGCACCCATCAGGAGCAAGGGTGAAGTGTCTTGCTCAGGACACAACGGACATGACGAGGTTGGTACTAGGTGGGGATTGAACCAGGGACCCTCGGGTCGCGCACGGCCACTCTTCCACTGCGCCACGCCGTCCCTAGCTAATGTTTGCCCTGCAGGTAATAGTCACTTTTCCACCCCTTTATATATTAGGTATAGTTGTAAGTAAAAAAAAAAAAGGTCAAAGACAAAGCTATTCGGGTTCTTGTGAGTATATACACTTCACTGCCGATGTGGGGGGGCGCCACCTAAAATCTTGCCTAGGGCGCCAGATTGATTAGGGCCGGGCCTGCCCGGAGGGAACCCACGCAGTCACGGGGAGAACATGCAAACTCCACACAGAAAGATCCCGAGCCCGGGATTGAACCCCAGACTACTCAGGACCTTTGTATTGTGAGGCAGATGCACTAACCCCTCTTCCACCGTGCTGCCCCTTATTATGCCTAATTTGGACAACCAGGTATGGTGAAGATAAGGTCCTTTTTTAAAGAAATTAATAAAATAAGATAAATAAATTAAACACATTTTCTTGAATAAAAAAGAAAGTAAAACAATATAAAAACAGTTACATAGAAACTAGTAATTAATGAAAATGAGTCAAATTAACTGTTAAAGGTTAGTACTATTAGTGGACCAGCAGCACGCACAATCATGTGTGCTTACGGACTGTATCCCTTGCAGACTGTATTGATATATATTGATATATAATGTAGGAACAAGAATATTAATAACAGACAGAAACAACCTTTTTGTGCGAATGAGTGTGAATAATAAATGGGGGAGGGAGGTTTTTTGGGTTGGTGCACTAATTGTAAGTGTATCTTGTGTTTTTTTATGTTGATTTAATAGAAAACAAACAAAAAAAAAAACGATACCATCCATCCATCCATCCATTTTCTTCCGCTTATCCGAGGTCGGGTCGCGGGGGCAGCAGCTTAAGCAGGGAAGCCCAGACTTCCCTCTCCCCAGCCACTTCGTCCAGCTCCTCCCGGGGGATCCCGAGGCGTTCCCAGGCCAGCCGGGCGAGATAGTCTTCCCAGCGTGTCCTGGGTCTTCCCCGTGGCCTCCTACCGGTCGGACGTGCCCGAAACACCTTCCTAGGGAGGCGTTCGGGTGGCATCCTGACCAGATGCCCGAACCACCTCATCTGGCTCCTCTCGATGTGGAGGAGCAGCGGCTTTACTTTGAGCTCCCCCCGGATGGCAGAGCTTCTCACCCTATCTCTAAGGGAGAGCCCCGCCACTCGGCGGAGGAAACTCATTTCGGCCGCTTGTACCCGTGATCTTGTCCTTTCGGTCATGACCCAAAGCTCATGACCATAGATGAGGATGGGAACGTAGATCGACCGGTAAATCGAGAGCTTTGCCTTCCGGCTCAGCTCCTTCTTCACCACAACGGATCGATACAGCGTCCGCATTACTGAAGACGCCGCACCGATCCGCCTGTCGATCTCACGATCCACTCTTCCCCCACTCGTGAACAAGACTCCGAGGTACTTGAACTCCTCCACTTGGGGCAAGATCTCCTCCCCAACCCGGAGATGATAATAAAAAAAAAATGATTCTGATAATTTCCGATATTACATTTTAAAGCATTTATCGGCCGATAATATCGGTATTTATCTTGCTTATATTAACCTGACATTTTCAGACTGTTTTATGTCTTATAGTCTGGTCAGTATGGTATTTAATAGGCGAAAATGGGATCGTTTCCCCTCGATCTTGTCTGCAGGCTCGTACATAGCACAGCAAAATGTACCTTTTCCTGTTTTTTTGCCTGGCAGGCACGCCTTAATTAGAACATGACAGCTTGAGCAGTGTTTGGCACTATTATTGTGCTGTTAATTAGTGTAGGCAATATGGGTACTGGTTGGAATGTGTTTGTGTGTGTGTTTTTGTGTGTGCACGGGTGGCCGTTGGGGGTAATCTCCTGATCTATCTGTCAGTGAGTGGGTCAGATTTGATCATTAACCTTGTGCTACGGCACAAGGTTGTTGTAAGGCCTGAGAAAACACACACACACACACACACACACAGACACACACACTTAGCGTCTATGTAGCTCGCATAAACATAAAGAAATATGAATATGCAGCGTAGACCTCCATAAAGCAGCTTTGAATTAACTCTGAAGGTCACGCTGATCTTCCAGCACTGCATCTATTAGTCACCGCTAGTCCGCTTGGCTTTGCGTGTGTGTGTGTGTGGGTGTGTGTGTGTGCGTTTGTGTGAAACACCTGGTTCACTTACAGTTTGTCCCCCAAACGTGAAGAGATTCAAAGCTCCTGACAGCTCAGCAGCAGTGATTAAACATGAGCAGCTTTGCATTCCTCCGCAGGACTGTTGTGTGTGTGTGTCTTACAGCGTGCGCTTCAAAAAGTCGTCATTTAATAAAGCGTGAGAGCCGACCACTTTCATGTTCACTGTTGAGATTATCAGGTGGAGTAAAAGGGCACGACAATAAGCGGCCAATAGAGAAAAACGTACGATTCTGCGTCCGCAAGCGTGTGAAAGCGGCGCAGAGGTCACCTTGGGGGTGCTCTGTAAGCGACACTCAAGGTCACATGACGACGCCAATGCAAATACGAGGTTGACAGCTGAGATACAAATGTAGCTTTCAATGTCTTTTCCCACATTTTTTACTTCCATTCACTGCACTTCGCTGGTCTGGAAAGTCGTCGTTTTTTTAACGCAGCTCTCAACTCAAAACGCTTGTATCTGAAATCAAAATTCAATGTAATGCCTTTAAAAAAGCAAAACAACTGTCAGATAAGAAGTATTAAAGACAAATACAATAGAATGTACTACTAACAACTACATATATTTGATGAAGTAATGTAATAATAATGTAGAGCATTTACCTTGCACAGTGGACTTCTACGGTATGTCTTTTCAGCTGCTTCTCTGTCAAACACACCATCAGCAGCTTTTTCATAGGTTCTTGGATAACTATCCGCCGTTTAAATATTATACTTGGCTGACGTTAGACTCATTCTGCTTCACTAGCAGTGATAAACTCAAATTGTCACGGCGGGGTCGCATGTTATTGCGCGGATCGTTTTTTTCCAGGATGCAGACGGAACTCCGGAGGCAGCGTGCAGGTAAGACAATGATTTATTTACCATAAATCAGTCAAAATCCAAAAAATACAGGAAAATGCAAACCAACACAAGAAAAGTGTGCCGATTGCTCGGGAAATTAAGGAAACAGCTAACAGGAAGACTTAGCATTGAATCAGGAATCAAATAGTATACCCATGTAACTTGTTGCATAGTGCAAACAAGACAGCCAGACTGAGTGTGGCGAAAAGCAGGAATAAATAGCTCGGGAACAGTTGAGCATGTAACATTTGATCAGAACCGCACCCGCCCGCACCCGCCCGTTGTTATATATCTAATATAGACGATGCAAGGCATAAGTGAGGTTATAAAGCTTTTGCCTGTTAAAGAAAGGAGACTGATCCAATGCAGCACAGACATTCGCGTGCCACGTTGTCACGACCCAGACGCACACCAGTGCGCAATCATATGGGAGCCGCGCTGAGCGCACCTCCAAGCGCGTCTCGCTGCCGGCGATGGCCGGGTATGGGCCCGACGCTCCAGCGCCATCCATTTTCAGGGCTAGTTGATTCGGCAGGTGGGTTGTTACACACTCCTTAGCGGGTTCCGACTTCCATGGCCACCGTCCTGCTGTCTATATCAACCAGGGTGAGCCCCACCCCTTTCGTGAGCGCACTGCGCGCGGAGTGACCCGTGTTACGCGCCCCCGGCAACAGGGGTGGCGGGCAGGTAAGCTGCTTACCTGCTGCGCGTGACGCCGGCCGCGGCGAAGGCGGGGTGTCGGTGCGGTGGGCGCGGTGGTGACCCTGGACGTGCGTCGGGCCCTTCTCGCGGATCGCCTCAGCTACGGCTCCCGGTGGGGCCCTCTCGGGGGAAAGGGCCTCGGTCCCGGACCCCGGCGAGGCGTCCCTTCTCCGCTCCGTAAAAGTGTCCATCTCTTTTCTTTTTTTTTTCTTCTGTTGTGGCATATGCAGCAGGTGCCTGCTCGTTTTTCGTATGTGGGTAACAACATTTAACTATGTATATATATTTCCCAATTGGTTTAACTGCCACCCGCCTGAATCTATTTAAAATCAATTTTTTTTTAATTTCAACCACCCGACCCGACCCGACCCGCGGATAAAATCTAATTTTTTTTAATTTCATCCGCCCGATCCGCGGATAATCCGCGGACTCCGCGGTTGTGCCGCGCATCTCTAATATATATATATATATATATATATATATATATATATATATATATATACTGTATATGTATATAGAGACATACTGTAATAACTTGAAGTAAATAATGAATATTAAAAATTAATTCCAAAAAATTTAATAAATAAAAAATAACTAAAAGCTTACCTTTTTTATATTGGCATAATATATATATATATATATATATATATATATATATATTATGCGATGAGATGGCGACTTGTCCAGGGTGTACCCCGCCTTCCGCCCGATTGTAGCTGAGATAGGCTCCAGCGCCCCCCGCGACCCCAAAGGGAATAAGCGGTAGAAAATGGATGGATGGATATATATATATATATATATATATATATATATATATATATATATATATATTAGGGCAGCACGGTAACATAGGGTTTAGTGCATATGCCTCACAATACGAAGGTCCTGAGTAGTTCTGAGTTCAATCTTCGATCTTTCTGTGTGGAGTTTGCATGTTCTCCCCGTGACTGCGTGGGTTCCCTCCGGGTACTCCGGCTTCCTCCCACCTCCAAAGACATGCACCTGGGGATAGGTTGATTGGCAACACTAAATTGGTCCTAGTGTGTGAATGTGAGTGTGAATGTTGTCTGTCTATCTGTGTTGGCCCTGCGATGAGGTGGCATCTTGTCCAGGGTGTACGCCACCTTCCGCCCGAATGCAGCTGAGATAGGCTCCAGCACCCCCACGACCCTGAACGGGACAAACGGTAGAAAATGGATGGATGGATATATATATATATTATTAATGTTGTAAATACAAATCTTTATATATCTAGAAAGGGTGGTCCTAAAGAGGCAGGCATTTTTCGGAGGTCTCAAGAAGGTAAGAAGTACAATAAAGTGTGTGTGCGTGTGTGTGTGTGTGTGTGTGTGTGTGTGTGTGTGTGTGTGTGTGTGTGTGTGCCTTTGAGCAACACTGACATTGTGGGGTGCGCAGGGGGCCATCCGTTATATTAGTATAGCTCAAACTCCATTTTCAGCAGAATGTTTGAAGACATTGGATGAAAGTCCTTTTTTTAGCCCTGCTGAGTCAGTGTGAAAGAGTTTGAGCTTTAAAAAAAAAGTGTCCAATATTTGATCACTCCATTATGTGCTCAACAGGCTCCAATCAGTAATGATATTTTCACTTTTGATATCACAACAGGAAAATAATTTTTTCCCTCCCGTTTTAGTAAGAGGTTCAGAATGTTTGTTTTTCAGTTCTTGCTCAGATGTGTTACTGATACACGAGATTGAAACAAGGCCTTTTTTCCCCTCATAATTTACTTCAATGAAATATATATACCGTATTTTCTGGACCACAGGGCGCACCGGATTATAAGGCGCACTGCCGATGATCGGGTCTATTCAGGTCTTTTTTCATACAAAAGGCGCACCGAATTATAAGGTGCATTAAAGGGGTTATATCATTATTTTTTTCTAAATGTAAAACACTTCCTTGTGGTCTACATCATATGTAATGGTGGTTCTTTGGTCAAAATGTTGCATAGATTAGGTTTTACAGATCATCTTCAAGTTGCTTTCTGACAGTTGCTTCAGGATGCGCCGTTTTGTGGGCGGTCTTATTTACGTGGCGTAGCGTCTTCTCCCCGTCATCTTTGTTGTAGCGGTGTAGCGTGCAAGGACGGGAGTGGAAGAAGTGTCAAAAGATGGAGCTAACTGTTTTAATGACATTCAGACTTTACTTAAATCAATAACAGAGGAGCATCTTCTCATCCGTGGCTCACTAGTGCAACAACGCCGGAAATGTGTCCCGTGAAAAACCGTCCGACCGGAACTGCCTAATAACTAAAGTTCCGTGGGTAAATTATGTAAACTCACTACACCATGGATGAGGAAAGTGAGAGTGAAGGACTAGAGGGCAGTGGGAGCGATTCAGAGAGGAAAGATGCTGTGAGAGGCGGGTGGGACCTGATATTCAGCTGGGAAAGACTAAAACAGTAAATAAACACAAGACATATATATACTCTATTAGCCACAACACAACCAGGCTTATATTTAATATGCCACGAATTAATCCCGCATAACAAACACCTCCCCCCTCCCGTCCATATAACCCGCCAATACAACTCAAACACCTGCACAACACACGCAATCCCACAGCCCAAAGTACCGTTCACCTCCCCAATGTTCATACAGCACATATATTTCCCCAAAGTCCCCAAAGTTACGTACGTGACATGCACATAGCGACACACACGTACGGGCAAGCGATCAAATGTTTGGAAGCCGCAGCTGCATGCGTACTCACGGTACCGCGTCTGCGCATCCAACTCAAAGTCCTCCTGGTAAGAGTCTCTGTTGTCCCAGTTCTCCACAGGCCAATGGTAAAGCTTGACTGTCATCTTCCGGGAATGTAAACAATGAAACACCGGCTGTGTTATCCGGCACACCAGTCAAGGGGTGCATTCTACGGCGGGGGTGCGTTATCCGGCACAACACCTGCCGCAATACACCGCTTCCCACCTACAGCTTTCTTCTTTGCTGTCTCCATTGTTCATTGAACAAATTGCAAAAGATTCACCAACACAGATGTCCAGAATACTGTGGAATTTTGCGATGAAAACAGACGACTTAATAGCTGGCCACCATGCTGTCCCAAAATGTCCTCTACAATCCGTGACGTCACGCGCAGGCGTCATCATACCGAGACGTTTTCAGCAGGATATTTCGCGCAAAATTTAAAATTGCACTTTAGCAAGCTAACCCGGCCGTTTTGGCATGTGTTGCAATGTTAAGATTTCATCATTGATGTATAAACTATCAGACTGCGTGGTCGGTAGTAGTGGGTTTCAGTAGCCCTTTAATAGTAGTTTTGACAAAATAATTTGACCAGAAATGATGCAATATACATAAAAAATTAGGAGCCTTTGTAACCCGTTGTGTTCTATTATTATTGATATATCGAATAAAATATCGTTATAGGAATCGTTATATAGGTTTTTTGACATATTGCCCATCCATTGCATGTTCTTGTAAACAAAAGCTTAAAAACAGAATTCAGAAATATGTAAATCCAAATAAACTACTTTTCTTTCTGCATACAGCGATTGGCAGGGAACAAGAGTTTTTGCATCTGTGCGGTCTGCCTGTTGAGCATGAGGTGAAAGGTCACACTCACACGTCTATGCTGCTTACCGTGAACAGTGCACAGGTACTCCTTGTTAGCGGGCGGCCCGCTTTGATGGCGTCCGGTGCCAACGCCTGCCAGTTGATGTTGATAGATTAGAGCCGCGGCGATAATGTGCAGCGCAGTGGCTGCAAGCTTGTCTGTAGTGGTAGGACAGGTGACAGAACAAGGCACAGGACCAGAGACAGAACAGGAGACGCTGCCAAGTCATGGCGGAGTCAAGTGATGAGGTAAAGGCTCTTGAGGAGAAAAAGGCTTTTGATGTATTTTTCCTCCTTGATTGTTTTCCTATGAGGGCTTTTAGACGCACAACAAGCAGAGCGCTCCTCACCTTCTTCTTCTCATCAATCGTTTTTAATAGTCAAATTCATTTTTAATAGGCTTGGATGCTGTGTGACTATTTATGGTTTGTGCATATTTTACATTTAAACAGGGAAGGTTTGTTATATGTGCAGAAATGTATGCAAACAAAAAACATGTGGATTAATTTGGACTATTAGGAATATTTGACAATCAAGCGCTTTAATATAACTTTTGTGTATTTTTTTCTTCATTAGACCACTGAATGCTGCAATTTTTTATTTTTGTTCATATTTTAAGGCTGCCACTGTGTCGATTAATTACCGTATTGATTCTTCACATTTTCATGTTATTATGTACTAAAATTCATTTTAATATATGATTTTTAAAAGTACAATCCTTTTTCAAATACATTATATAATTTCCAAGTAAAATGTACATTTTCTATTATTTAAAAATATATAATTAAATAACAAACAAAATTATATAGTATATACAAAAATAGCCTCAACTCATACTATGAGCAGATGTTTTTTTTATTGAAATATATTAGGCTTGTTATGAGAAAAAAACATTTCATATTAATATTAAAACCACTAAGGTAATATAAGGTTTGTTGTCACTCACCTTAACACCAAATTGAAAACGTATACAGTATATGCTCACATGTGACAAAATATAAAAATATTTTATCTCCCTCTATTAAGCATTATTTTGATTTGTATTGTTTTTGTGGTTCAACGTCAGATTAAAGCCATATTATGTAATATTTTAACCCCTAAATTATAGCTTCAAAATCATTGTGAGTCTAGACTGACAGAATATTATAACTTGTCTGTATTTTTACTTCTTCAGACCACTAAAAGATGTTGCAAAATGTTGCTTTTTTTTTTTAAAGGCAGAATTGGATTTTTAAAAATAATTTAAAGCCAGGTTAGGGTTAAGATTCATCAATATGTTGATTAATTACTGCGTAGGTTCATCAAATGTTGTGTTATTATATACTAAAGTTCATTTTCATATTTGATTAAAAATATATATATATTTTGTTTTTCAAATACATAAGATGATTTTCAACTAACTACCTACGGATTAAAAAAAAAAAATCAATGTTGATTAAATATCCTAAAAAAACTAATTGATACTATATATATATACATACCTGCCAACTACTCCGGTTTTCCCGTAACTAGTACGGTTTTCATCAACCTATTCCGGGTTACGGTTGCAGTGATAAAAAATACGGTTTTTCATTAATTAATTTTTTTAAATTTTTTTTAAGTTTTATTCACGAATTCGCGTAACAACAATGACAATCGACACTGCTTCCCGTAACTTCCTATCGAGCCATTCCGAATGCCATGCGCGAGGCTATTTATAGCACCGCTGCCAAGCACGAGGCACCAGTTGCCATTGTTTCCAAACGAGCGAACGATCATGGAATCAGCCGGAGAAAAATCGCAAACGAGTCTTAAACCGAAAAGAAAACTGCAGTCATTCCGTGAAGAATATTCAAAAGCCTATCCGGGAATAATTATCCGTTCCAAAAAGGGTGAAAACTAGGCGAATTGCACCTTGTGCAGACAAGATTTTTCGATCGGACACGGAGGAATTAGCGATGTAAAAGACCACGTTGGGACAAAAAAACACAAGTCTAATGCCGTTGCTAAATTTGGATTTTAGCCACAAAAAGGTAATGACACCAATGTTATCTATTGGAATTGTTTAGTACTGTTATACTGTTAAAAGTGTTTATACTATTTATGCTTTCAAGTCCAAGTTGAAGAAATCTTGTTAAATGTTGACAGCATAACTACCAAAATAAAGAAGTATGTCCTTAATATTTTTGCAGTGCTATTTCTGTTGAAAAGTTAAAATGATTACATTAGAGATGTGATGTGCCACTTTTCAAGTGTCTGATGGCTTAAATTAATTTTCATTAATTTTTCATATTTTGAATTCTTTTGAAAGGCTTACAAAAAAACTACATTTGAATTGTAATTCCATGCTATTGACAGGACTATTAATTTTAATGAAGTTAGCTTACCATGTTTACAGTATGATAATTGTGATAGAAATGTGACTTTTAGGCACAGAATATTTTTTACAATTGAACAAGGCAGTAGATTATACAAGCTTGGACAGAAAGTTAATAATGACACCAATTTTTTTTTTTAATGGAATTGTTTAGTACTGTTTTACCATTTGTTTACTGTAAAAAGTGTTTATACTGTTTATACTTTCAATTAACAAATTGAAGTCTTGTGAAAGGTTGACAGGATAACTGGCATTAACTGTCAAAATAATTTCAAACTATTGAAGTTAGCTTACAGAATAAACATGTCAATCAACCCATATGATTTTTGCTGTAATATTTTTGTTTTGAAAAGTCAATGACTGATAGAAAAGTGATGGTTTTAGCAACATTTTAACCTGTCTGAATGCAATCAATAATTTTGCGTCGGGGGGTGAACACCCCACCAGGACTTTGTGCTGGACCTACCGGGGCCTGTGGCCCCTGGACCCTGGCTACTAGGTTTTTCTGATTTCAAAAGTTGGCAGGTATATATATATATATATATATATATATATATAAGTCAGCTCGTTATATTCGCAGATGTTTTGAGGTGGCGAATTGTCCATGGTGTACCCCGCCTTCTGCCTTTGTGCAGCTGGGATAGGCTCAAGCACCCCCGCAACCCCGGAAAATGGATGGATGGGTGGATTCCTACAGACTTTTAAACATTCAATGTTGATTAAATATCCTTAAAAAAAAAAAAAATCAATATATATATATATATATATATATATATATAAACTCATATATAACTCAGCTCATTATATTAACAGATGTTTTGATGTGTCGTCACATCGTGTCATTGGAGCATGTTCGGCAGCGCACAATCACGGAGTACTTACAAGCAGACACAGTGTGTAGACAGAAAAGGGAGAACGGACGCATTTTGCCTTAAAAACTAACGATAAAGGTGAAGTCCAGCCTGCAGGTTTTTAGCTACTTCTAAATCACTAATCCTCGCCTCCATGGCAACAAATAAAGTACGTTTCTTACAAGTATCATCCCTGCAGGACGAGGAATATCTAAACATGCTTCACTACACATCGTAGCTCACCGGCGTCAAAATGTAAACAAACGCCATTGGTGGATCTACACCTGACATCCACTGTAATGATACCAAGTACAGGAGTGTGTCTAGTCGATACTACTATGATTACATCGATATTTTTTAGCATCACAAAATCTTCTTTTGTTTTTTTAAAAAGCATGTTATGTTTATAAACTCAGGAAATATGTCCCTGGACACATGAGGACTTTGAATATGACCAATGTATGATCCTGTAACGACTTGGTATCGTATTGATAACCACATTTGTGGTATCATCCAAAACTAATGTAAAGCATCCAAACAACAGAAGAATAAGTGATTATTACATTTTAACAGAAGTGTAGATAGAACATGTTAAAAGAGAAAGTAAGCAGATATTAACAGTAAATGAACAAGTAGATTAATAATTAATTTTCTACCACTTGTCCTTAATAATTTTGACAAAATAATAGAATGGAAAATGACACAATATGTTACTGCATATGTCAGCAGACTAAATTAGGAGCCTTTGTTTGCTTACTTACTAATAAAAGACAAGTTGTCTTGTATGTTCACTACTTTATTTTAGGACAAACTTGCAATAAGAAACATATGTTTAATGTACCGTAAGATTTTTTTGTTAAAATCAGGCCAATAATGCCATTTTTTGTGGTCCCCTTTAAGAACCGAAAAGTATTGAAATATTGGTATGGGGACAACACTAGTGTATATGTACAAATACTATACCAATATGCAGAGGTGGGTAGTAACGCGCTACATTTACTCCGTTACATCTACTTGAGTAACTTTTGGGATAAATTGTACTTCTAAGAGTAGTTTTAATGCAACATACTTTTACTTTTACTTGAGTATATTTATAGAGAAGAAACGCCACTTTTACTCCGCTACTTTTATCTACATTCAGCTCGCTACTAATTTTTATCGATCTGTTAATGCACGCTTTGTTTGTTTTGGTCTGTCAGACAGACCTTCATAGTGCCTGCGTTTCAACAAATAGTCACTGGTGACGTTCACTCCGTTCCACCAATCAGATGCAGTCACTGGTGACATTGGACCAATCAAACAGAGCCAGGGGTCACATGACCTGACTTAAACAAGTTGAAAAACTTATTGGGGTGTTACCATTTAGTGGTCAATTGTACGAAATATGTACTGTACTGTGCAATCTACTAATAAAAGTTCCAATCAATCAATCAAAAATGTGAAGGAAAAAATACCCTTTTTTATTTCAACCGTACATCCCATCAAAAGCCTAAAGACTGACTGCACAGTTCCTGTTTTCACAATAAAAGTGCCGCTCCATCGCGCCTGCGCTTTCAAAATAAGAGTCTCCGAAAGCCAGCGCAAACAAGCTAGCAAGCTACGGAGTTTGCCACCAATGTATTTCTTGTAAAGTGTATACAAACGAATATGGAAGCTGGACAAATAAGATGCCAAAAACCAACCACTTTCATGTGGTATTGGACAGAAAGGAGGACTTTTTTTCTCTTCCATTCGAAAATGTGGACGTTATCATCAGTACTGTCTGATTACAATCAATGCAAGTCAGCAGAATCAGGTAATACACCAACTTATATTCTTGTCTTCATGAAAGAAAGGAATCTATATGTGTTAAACATGCATGTATATTCATTAAAACACCTTTAACATGTAAACAAAAACGGCAAAATAAATAAATATAAATTATATACTGTATATATCAATGTATATATATATATATATATATATATATATATATATATATATATATATATATATATATATATATATATATATATGAATGATATGTGTGTGTATGTTACTCATTAGTTACTCGGTACTTGAGTAGTTTTTTCACAACATACTTTTTACTTTTACTCAAGTAAATATTTGGGTGACTACTCCTTACTTTTACTTGAGTATTAAATCTCTAAAGTAACAGTACTCTTACTTGAGTACAAATTCTGGCTACTCTACCCACCTCTGCCAATATGTTTCTACAAGTGTGGACAAACACAGCTTGTTAGCATTAAGCTAAAGACACACAAAACTGCCTGTTCCCAGTAGGGCTTACTAAAAGCACTTTTAAAAAAAAACAGCTAAATTCCAGCATTAAGGTTATGTTTTGGCCAACCTGCTTTTAATTGACTAAAATACTATAATATTGGACTTTTAACAGTTGACAAATGCATGTTTAAGCACAGTAGCGTATAGTTCATTATACTGTACTAACTGAAGGGGGAGTACTCGAGCAAAGAGTCAAGGCAATGCTGCTTTGTATTGACAAGGTGATATAGCAGGCTGATAGTGAGTATTCCTGGATCGATTATAAATGATATCATATGCATTTTTTTCCGGCATTGCTGAGCAAGCTGCTTTTTGCAGTGCACCTTAATTTGAGATCCACTGGTAGTTTCAATCTTCTTTGGGGCCTCTTGGCTGCAAGTGTGCCAGCTTTCCTTTCCCATGTGAACATGAGACGGAGGCCGTTTGATTTAGCATTTTGCAGTTCTGCGTGGTGGTGGGATGCATGCAACTTGTTTGCTTTAGGTTCCAATCCAAAGAAAGGATCCCTGCGCCTGCGCCTAGATGTGCTGTATTTCACAGCTTCTGTGCTCTTTAACGGGTGCAACGCCATCGTGACCGCATCCCGAGGTGTCATGGTGCGTGTGTGTGTGTGTGTGTGTGTTTGCACATGTGACTGGGGTTTGTAGGTGTAAAGTAGTCGAAGGGGAAGATGTGGAATGTCCTCTTCCAGGATCTCCTCGTGTGGCCCGTGTCCAGAGACTTCTCTCAGGGAGGGGTTTTTTCCGATCTCTATGCCCGTTTTGTCTATTTTTGTCTGCCTGAGTATTCAGGTTGATGTGTGTGTGTATATATCCCTTACACACACACACACACACACACACACACACGTTATCCTTACTTCCAGACTCTACATACACCACATGGACAAATGTATTGGGACACCCGGCCATTTTTTGTCTAATTGTGAGGTCAGAGGTCACTGATGAGCAGCCCTTTGAGATACTTGTGATTAAGGGCTATATAAATAAACTTTGATTGATTGATTGACACAATATCTGTTCTAGTTTGTCCCAAAATGTATTTGTTCGGGTTCCTCTGCACCAGTGGTGTCAAAGTCAAGGCCCGCGGGCCAGCTCCGGCTGAATTATGTGTGGCTGATGATATTTGATTAGACTTAGACTTAGACTTATACTTCCTTTTTATTGTCATTCAAATTTGAACTTTACAGCACAGATAAGAACAAAATTTCGTTACATAAGCTCATGGTAGTGCAGGATAAAAAAGCAATAAGGTGCATATATAAATAAATAAATATAAATAATATATAATATATATGTCCATCCATCCATCCATCTTCTTCCGCTTATCCGAGGTCGGGTCGCGGGGGCAGCAGCCCAAGCAGGGAAGCCCAGACTTCCCTCTCCCCAGCCACTTCGTCCAGCTCCTCCCGGGGGATCCCGAGGCGTTCCCAGGCCAGCCGGGAGACATAGTCTTCCCAACGTGTCCTGGGTCTTCCCCGTGGCCTCCTACCGGTCGGACGTGCCCTAAACACCTCCCGAGGGAGGCGTTCGGGTGGCATCCTGACCAGATGCCCGAACCACCTCATCTGGCTCCTCTCGATGTGGAGGAGCAGCGGCTTTACTTTGAGCTCCCCCCGGATGGCAGAGCTTCTCACCCTATCTCTAAGGGAGAGCCCCGCCACCCGGCGGAGGAAACTCATTTCGGCCGCTTGTACCCGTGATATTGTCCTTTCGGTAATAACCCAAAGCTCATGACCATAGGTGAGGATGGGAACGTAGATCGACCGGTAAATTGAGAGCTTTGCCTTCCGGCTCAGCTCCTTCTTCACCACAACGGATCGATACAGCGTTCGCATTACTGAAGACGCCGCACCGATCCGCCTGTCGATCTCACGATCCACTCTTCCCTCACTCGTGAACAAGACTCCGAGGTACTTGAACTCCTCCACTTGGGGCAGGGTCTTCTCCCCAACCCGAAGATGGCATTCCACCCTTTTCCGGGCGAGAACCATGGACTCGGACCTGGAGGTGCTGATAATATATATGTATATAAGATAATATATATAATAATATATATGTATATAAGATAAATAAATATATGTATATATATATATATATATATATATATATATATATATATATATATATATATATATATATATATATATATATATATATATATATATATATATATAAATAAATGGATTACTGTACAGATAAATATATTGCACTTTTTCACATGTGTCCACGTTTATGGATGTATGTTATATTGTCTTTTTTATTCCAGCGAGTTAATCCATTTTGGGGGGAGTTGAGCGGATAATTTAATTATGATGCGTTCAAGAGTCTTACGGCTTGTGGGAAGAAGCTGTTACAGAACCTGGAGGTTCTGCTTCGGAGGCTGCGGAACCTCTTTCTAGAGTCCAGCAGTGAAAACAGTCCTTGGTGTGGGTGGGAGGAGTCTTTGCAGATTTTCTAAGCCCTGGTCAGGCAGCGGCTTTTTGCAATCTCCTGAATAGGAGGAAGAGGAGTCCTGATGATCTTTTCCGCCGTCCTCACCACTCTCTGGAGAGACTTTCAGTCTGAGGCATTGCAGGCTGCAGTCCAGACAGAGATGCTGTTGGTCAGCAGGCTTTCTATAGTGCCTCTGTAGAACGTGGTGAGAATGGGGGTAGAGAGCTGTGCTCTTTTCATCCCACGCAAAAAGTGCATGCGCTGCTGAGCTCTTTTTACAAGAGCTCCGGTGTGTAGGGACCAGGTTATATTGTCAGTTATCTGCACCCCCAGGAACTTGGTGCTGCTTACTATCTCCACCGCTGTGCCGTTGATGTAGACTGGAGCGTGGCTGGACTGGAGCTTCCTGAAGTCAACGATGATCTCCTCGGTCTTGTTGACATTCAGGACCAGGTTGTTGGTTCTGCACCAGTCAACCAGATGTTTCACCTCCTCCCTGTAGTCCATGTCGTTGTTGTCACGGATGAGGCCCACTACTGTCGTGTCGTCTGCATACTTCACAATGTGGTTAGTAGTGGACCTGGCGCAGCAGTCATGAGTCATCAACGTGAACAGCAGCGGACTGAGGACGCAGCCCTGGGGGGGAGCCGGTGCTCAGGGAGATGGTACTGGAGGTGTTGTTGCCCACTCTCACAGATTGGGGTCTGTCTGTGAGGAAGTCAAGCAGCCAGTTGCAAAGGGGGGTACTGATTAGTATTAGAACCGGCCCGCAGGCCACAGTCGCCTGCTGCTGTTTTGCACGCACCAATACTCCATCAGTGTTGGCGCTAGGAATTTTCAAAATGGGGTCCCAGGGACCCCATCAAGTCATAAAAATGGGGTCCCATAGTAAATCTTTGGGGTCCCACTTTTTTGTAACCGTTTTGAAAACAAATGATAAATGTATGTATTATCCTGTTATGTCTCACGTTCTGTATTGTGGTTTGGAAAAAGGTTGTCATAAACATTACCGGTACTTAATTCATTTTAAAAAAAAAAAATACAAAAGAAAGCAAATTTTTATGTATATGTACATTTATTCAGTTATAAAAATTAATTCACTTTCTTCTTTCCTTCATTGATCTAAACTTTACCGCTGCCGGTATTTATTTCTATATTTTTATTGTAATATTTTCAGAATGTATTTGTTCTATTTTTGGCCAAAGTAAGACAAAGAAAACAATCTGAAGTTGTCTTTAGTTTTTAGTTTTAATGCCATGATTTTAATAGTGAGGCAGATTTTCCTCCATGCGGCCCCTGAGCTAAAAATGAGTTTGATACCCTTGGTCTACACCAACAGTGTTTTTTTTAACCATAAGGCACGGTCCCACTGTTGAGCAGTCAAAAAATATCAGTTTCTAAGCTGTGGTCCGTATGGGCCGCAGCGGTACTCAGTGGTAATACACTTTTCTACCACTTGTGGCAGTAATGTCAGTCTCAAACAAACAGAAGAAGTCTGGAGCTAAAGTCATAGAGAGGTTTCTTAAGCACAAAAATTATGACTAAAGTGGTGAAGATGTATTTTCATTTGAACTTCAATTTTATTGACAGTTTATTTAAGACACATGTATATCATTATTATTTCTAATTCATTTAGTTAGAATGTACTTATTTATTTATATTATTGTGTTTTTCATCAGTGTTCGAGTCACTTCTTTTGCAGTATATTTGATTGGTATTTATTTTTGTAATCAGCCTGACCTGAGCCTTGATAATAATCTTTGGAATTAAAACATGCTTTTCATATCAATTGACAATATCTATCCTGTTAAACTTTAAGTGGTTTAGATATAATGTTACGATCCGCTGCCTGGATCATAGTTTGTTTATGTTTGAGTCACATGTGTTTTCAGCACCTTGAGTTTCGTTTGTTTCTGTTGCCATGACGGCAGATTGTATACACCTGCCTCTGGTTAGTGTCCGGGACGCGCACCTGTTGCCCGGGCGCTAATCAGAGGGCTATTTAGTCTTTGGCCTGGCCTCACTCGGTCTGGCTTCCTAGTTTGTTCCCACACAACTGATGACGACGTTTATTTCATGTTCTTTAGCTGCTAGTTTTCACGCTAGGCTATTTTGGTTTGCTAGCTCTCACGCTAGCCCTTTTGTTTTGCCTTTTGTGCTACGTGCATGTCTTTTTGTTTATTCATCGTATGATTTATATGTTAAATAAATCATACTCCTACCTGCAAGCTGTGTCCGAAGCCGCCTGCATCCCTGGGAGAACCACACCCGCATCACGATGCGACCACATCGTTACATATAATTATTGAACACAATGAAGAATCAAGAGTAAGATTACTAATTCAGAGTTAATATTTGAGTGGGCCCCAGGTCCCTCTGTTGTGCAAAAGTTGGGCCCCGAGGTCAAAATGGTTAAGAACATTAATTATATATATTACTACAAATTATATATAATTACTAGAAAAGCAAAAAAAAAATGCCGGTGTCGTGGTGGAGCGTAGTCGCGGTTGTTGGCGTGATCCCAGGATGCAGAGAAGGCAGGCGGTGGGCAAGCAGAAGGTCCCTTTATTAGACACCGAGCAAAGACATGGTGAGCAGTCAACCATAGATGAAAATGGAAAAGATAGCAAGAACCAGGATTAAAAATGCAAAACATGAACTACACTACTAAGGTGTGCACTAGTGATGCGCGGTTTGCGGGCACAACCGCGGAGTTTGCGGATTATCCGCGGATCGGGCGGATGAAATTTTAAAAAATTAGATTTTATCCGTGGGTCGGGTCGGGTCGGGTCGGGCGGTTGAAATAAAAAAAAATTAGATTTTAAATAGATTCAGGCGGGTGGCAGTTAAACCAATTCGGAAATATATATACATAGTTAAATGTTGTTACCCACATACGAAAAACGAGCAGGCACCTGCTGCATATGCCACAACAGAAGAAAAAAAAAAAAGAGATGGAGAAGGCCCCCGACGCCTCGCCGGGGTCCGGGACCGAGGCCCCTTCCCCCGAGAGGGCCCCACCGGGAGCCGTAGCTGAGGCGATCCGCGAGAAGGGCCCGACGCACGTCCAGGGTCACCACCGCGCCCACCGCACCGACACCCCGCCTCGTCCGCCTTCGCCGCGGCCGGCGTCACGCGCAGCAGGTAAGCAGTTTACCTGCCCGCCACCCCTGTTGCCGGGGGCGCGTAACAGGGGTCACTCCGCGCGCAGTGCGCTCACGAAAGGGGTGGGGCTCACCCTGGTTGATATAGACAGCAGGACGGTGGCCATGGACGTCGGAACCCGCTAAGGAGTGTGTAACAACCCACCCGCCGAATCAACTAGCCCTGAAAATGGATGGCGCTGGAGCGTTGGGCCCATACCCGGCCGTCGCCGGCAGCGAGACGCGCTTGGAGGTGCGCTCAGCGCGGCTCCCATATGATTGCGCACTGGTGTGCGTCTGGGTCGTGACAGCGTGGCACGCGAATGTCTGTGCTGCATTGGATCAGTCTCCTTTCTTTAACAGGCAAAAGCTTTATAACCTCACTAATGCCTTGCATCGTCTATATTAGATATATAACAACGGGCGGATGGCGGGCGGGTGCGGTTCTGATCAAATGTTACATCGGGTGGATGGCGGATGGTTGACGACTTTCTGATGCGGTTGCGGATGAAATAATTGCCTATCCGCGCATCTCTAGTGTGCACTCAACAATGCGCCAGCTCTGTCTGAGAAATGGCGTTGGCAAATATACCCCGCTAAAGAGTGATTGTCCACTGGTGAAGCTCCTCATCACCAAACAGGAGACAGGTGTGTTATTCAGCGCTCCAGACTGGCTGTGACGTGGTTGGCGAAACACGCGGGAAGTGGAAAAAACAGGGCGGAAGGAGCACTGACACAGAAACAAACACAGGGAAGTAATATACTAAGTCTGACCTGTCATGACAGCTGCCTCCTATTTATTAGCTCCACAAGATAGCAGTGACTACATTGTAACAGGGACTGACTTTCTCATGCATTCCACATCATTCCTGTTGTGTACAGTATAATTACTTTCACATTTTGGAAATGACAGACTCTCTAGTGAGGTAAGTAAACGCCCCTTGCTATAATTACAGCTTTGACAGTGTCTATCTGTGTATTTTGCCCACAGCTGTACGGGGAGTACAGGGAGCAGCTGGGGAACTTTGCCCGACGGGAGGCGGCCCGCTTGCTGACAGAGAGACAATGGCGGAGACAGGCCGGAGAGAACAACGCCGCAACACGCAAAGGATCCGGGCGGCGGACTCATCATCATCAGCATCATCCCGTCTCCTTGGAGTCACATCCCAGTCACGCCTCATCCACCAAGAAGCCACGCCCCTACTCCAAATGTCAAGGTGCGTTGCTGAAATGCCATCAGCTCTTGTTTTGGCGGGCATGACTTGTGAAGGTGTACCTGATGTTGTGGCTGGTGCACGGCATGACATGCTGTTTAAAGGAGCTCTGCATCATTTTTTCTAGTATGACGACGCATTCGTTATACTTTTCTCCCCTTGCAGAAACAATAAAACAAATTATTCCCCACAGAAGTCGCCACTCAGCTGTCATTTACTGCTAATTCTCTTTTTATTGTTCTTTCCACAGGCAGACTTTATTTTTTCAGAAGAGACTATAATTTGTATTCCAGGTGGAAGTAAATTGATGGATGGAATGATTCTGACCACTTATTTGATCAACATCCTTGTTTTGTAGCCTTTTATTGGGCCCACCATATTTGGTGGTTGAATTTGAAATACAGGCCAAACATGTGATTTATCTCAGCCAATCAGTGACAGAATAATTGTTACTATTAATATGTCAAAAATTGCTTGAGTAAAAATATGTTTAAAAAAAAGAAAAATGACATAATAGTACAATAATAATATTAAAACATATTTTATTTGTAATGGCAGATACTATAATTCCATAATTGCTAGGGGGAATACAAACAACAAAGTCATTAATTCAATCTTATTTTTGTTAAATGTTGAGTAGATTTTACATTATAGACAGTATTCGTAATAAAATAATGCAGTAATAATAAAAAATGTTGCATATTATTTTACCTTAGATTTTAGAAAACAAAACATGTTCTTGATTTACTGTGGTAGAAAGTAATTTATATTTTTGATCATTATGCAATAATGTTGTTTTTTTTATATAATGCTGTAATAATAATACTTTAACACAATTTTAGAAATAGTTTAATATTTCTATGTCCTTGATCTACTGTGGTGGAAACTATGAATAAATTAAATCCTTCCTTAATTCAGGTACTTTAATTAAATATTCACATAAAGTTTTATCATTCAATTATTCAGCATTATTATAGATCAGAACTGGGCAAATATTTTGACTCGGGGGGGCCACATTGAGAGAAGAAAATGTGTCTGGGGGCCAATGTGTATGTGTGTATAAATTATACATACACATTTAGCTGTAAAAATCTGCTGTACAGTATCAGGAACACTGATACCAAAAGTCACAATGTCCTCAAAATAACGGAATGGAATTTTACAGTTTTTTACTGAATGGGACACCCAAAATGTACATTAAAATAAAGAAAGTGGGATTTACAATATTAACTATGAACAATAAAACACTGAATATTAACAACATATGAACATCGCTCCTGTAACAAACAGCAAAATATGAATGCAAAGGGTAAGAAACACCTACAATATGATATATTATCACGTCAAAATCTGCTTCCGCATCTGTTCCTGACACGTGCGTTTCGAGCTGGCTGCTCTGAAAACAAACCCCGCCCACTCGGGTTTGTTCCTCGCCTGAGCTACTGTGACGTAGATTCCCGTAATAACTCGTATAACACCCAAAAGCGCGGATTTCGACCATTGAAATACTTTCTATAGTTCAAGACTTACGGTCATTTAAAAACAGCACTGCACATCATAATGGCGGCGACAGTTTTGATGGTAAAGGTCTAAAAACGTTATGTAGAGCAGTGGTCCCCAACCGTGGACCGATTGGTACTGGGCCGCACAACGTTGTTGCCCTCGGGTTAACTGGGTATAACACATGGCACACGGACAAAGCTTAACCTATTGTTACTATAACAATCTACAAGGTTAATGTAGGTTGCTTCTCTTTCTCCCCCTCCATTTTTCTGCATTCTTTCGTATCTCAAGTTATCATTACGCATATGTATTGTTGCATTTGAACAACTGTATTGTTGATAATAAAGGTAAAGTATTGGTATTGTTCATTATCAATAGCGCTATTTCTATTGGTATTTGAATTGCTCCATTTGTAGTGTAATAATGCTCATTGTCATTTCTGTATTATTTTTTTATTTTCGCTAACTGCTTATTTGCTATTACTTTTACCATCATATTTGTCGTATTTGCTGATGTTGCTCTATTGTTGTTGTTGTTTGCTGTTGTTGTTTTTGTCTCTCTGTCTAATCCCCCTCTTGTCCCCACAATTTTCCCCCTCTGTCTTCTTTTTTTTTCTCTTTCTATCCCCCCCTGCTCCGGCCCGGCTGCACTAAATGATAATATAAATACATTTAATAAAGTCAAATACAAATAAGGCAACAAGAGAAGTATCCTACACTTCTCTTTTGTAAAGTAAATCTGAACAGCCGACATGGGCATCTACATCAACTATATGATTTGCCTGAGAAGCTGGACAGGACAAAGAAAAATAAAATAAAATAAAATAAAAATAAATAAAAAAATTTAAAAAAAAACAACCTTTTTTTTATTTTTTATTAAATCAACATAAAAAACACAATATATACACTATATATCAATATAGATCAATACAGACTGCAGGGATACAGTCCGTAAGTACACATGATTGTATTTCTTTATGACAAAAAAATATATATATATACCCGGTGTTGGGTTAGTTACTGAAAACCAGTAACTAGTTACAGTTACTAGTTACTTTATTTCAAAAGTAACTCAGTTACTAACTCAGTTACTTACACCAAAAAGTAATGCGTTACTGTGAAAAGTAACTATTTAGTTATTTCTTTTTTTCTTCTTTTTTTTTTAAAGCTCCCATTAATGCCCTTTTTGCCTTCATTTCAGTACTGTTATTGCACTGGAGAATAATACAATCTGTTGATCAACTTGACATGCTTTTTTATTTTCCTTTTAACATAATTAATGAAAAACAGTGCAACATAAAAAGGCATTCCTCCTTTCTTTAAACTTGGACCAATGACCATGAATAAAAAACAAGTTTAAGTGCAACATAAGAAGAAACATCATATTCCTTGAAACATAGGTAGTGAAATAAAGGCTGACATCTGGAGTGATGCTGCTGTCTTCCACACTTGGAGCCATGGATTGTAGAATCCTTGTTTTCAGTCGCAGGATCATTGACACAGATGGTGAAGTTTCAGTGCTCAGTAGAGATGGAACACTTTTGAGGGGTTTAAGCACCTGGAGGACCTCATCTGCCACTCTCACATCATCATCAGACAGGGTGACATTTGTCTTCAGGGTGTTGTGGGTCAATGCAGAGTATATAGCTGCCTGCTGCTCCAACATATCATAAGTGGAGTTCCACCTCGTTGGGACATCATGTATGAGCAGGCACCTTTAGCATTTCTTGCTTTGTCTTAAGCACATGAGCAGCTGTTGTGCTTGGGTGGAAGTAGGAAACCTTCCTGATCCTCCCAAAGAGGCGCTCCATCCTATTGACTGAGATTCCCTTCTGTGATGCCAAATTCACTACATGTGCAAAGCACCTATCTGTGGTCCCAGTACTGCCTCATTCTCTGTAATTATTTGATTTTTGGCATTATCACGTGTGACTGGGATATCTTTATCTTCCATTCCTCCACTGCTTGTGTCAGTACCTGCGCAAGGTGACTCTCGTAGAGGGGGCGTGTCTTCTCATCTCCCAGTCTGCTGTGATGAAGTGAGCGCTTATAGTTCCGCTGGACGTCCACCCGTCTGTCATGAGCGCAACAGATGATGCTCGGGATAGTTCATCCACAACTTTTTTCTTCTCCTGCTCATAAAGATCTGGCACAATCTTATTGCTGAAGTGGGTGCGCGACGGGATGTCGTAACGTGGTTCAAGCACGTTCAGCATGTGTTTAAAACCCTCGTTTTGCACAACCGAGTCTGCACTTATAAACACACCGATTCAATGGCGCGGGGCGTTCAAGCTCCTCCGTTACTCCGACTCTCTTTTCTTCTCTTCGGCTTGTGACAGAGGAAGATTCAGAAGAACGACACCGCAGCGCTTCTGTTTCTAGCCGATACTACATCAAAAGTAACGTAAAATAACGCAGTAACGCATCATGTAGTAACGGTAACTAAATTACTGAATAAAAAAAAATAACGCGTTGGATTACTAGTTACCGCCGAAACTAACTACTTTGTAACGCGTTAGTCCCAACACTGTATATACCATACCCCCCCGGGTTTCAAGCGTTGACCGGTCCGCAGCTACAAAAAGGTTGGGGACCACTGATGTAGACCATCCGGCGGGGCGGATTGAAAATCTTAACGCGCCTCCTGTGGCCTGCTGGCCGTATTTTGCCCAGAAATGTTTTAGATATTTAATAAAAATGGACCATTTTTGCCTCCTTTAAAACATGAATCAACAATCAATTCCACAAAAACAATTAAATAAAAAATACTATGTCTGTCCTGTAGTTTTGGTGTATGACTATACTTTCATGATAAGAGAGTGTGTTAAACAAAGAGCATCCATGTATATACAGTACATGTCATTCATGTGCAGCAGTTACTAATGAAGTCTTGCACCCTTTCGTCATCATTATCATCATTCTCATTATCACAATGTCAGCAACTGTTACAATAACTGAGTGTCACTAATCACCTCCTCCGATAAACGGAGTCATTCATTTCCGCTCCAGATTGTTTGGCTCGTGTGCGGCGGTACATCGTGAACAAGTTGGGAGAGGATTGGATCTTTCTGGTCCTCCTGGGCCTGACCATGGCCCTGGTCAGCTGGAGCATGGACTACGCCAGTGCCAAAAGCCTGCAAGGTCTCTCTATCCATTGACAAATGCACATAACCACTGGGCTCTCTTAATTAGAACTTTGCCATTAACATCTGTGGCTGAAGGGAACCTTTTAATGTCTCCTTGTTATAGCCTACAAGTGGATACACGGGGAGCTAAAGGGCAACGTGGCGCTGCAGTACTTGGCCTGGATTAGCTATCCCATGATCCTTGTCACGTTCGCATCGCTTTTCTGCCACCTGGTTTCCCCGCAGGCCATTGGTAAGCCCCTTCTTCTGTCACCTGTAGGTCGCTCTTCACCACATAACAGATGTTTACGTCCATGTTTGGCTGCAGGTTCCGGTATTCCCGAGCTTAAAACCATCCTGAGGGGGGTGGTCTTGAAGGAGTATCTGACCCTGAAGGCCTTCGTGGCTAAGGTCATAGGCCTGACGGCAGGTTTGGGCAGCGGGATGCCGGTGGGCAAAGAGGTAAACAAGCTTTTCATCCTCAATTTCATTACAAGATAAGGGAACAGTTTAACACTTACCCAATTATTTAAGGCTAGGCATTATTTGAATACATTTATTTCATTCACTATGAGAAGAAGAAAAAAATTCAAGTGTTGGTTGTTTTAATTTAAAAAAAGCATATTTTTAATGATTCAATACAGCAGAAATTACACTATTCTTCACATTATTCTATTTGATAGTTGATACCGTTTTGGCAGGGAATGCTATATTTCCTTGATAGACTATGGGGAAAAAATACAATATATATTTTCAAATACATTTTCAATAATATTTGTATTATATGACACCATTAATGATAGTATTTTTCTACAGTTCGTTTGATAGCTAATATTATACAGCAGAGGTGGGTAGTAACGCGCTACATTTACTCCGTTACATCTACTTGAGTAACTTTTGGGATAAATTGTACTTCTAAGAGTAGTTTTAATGCAACATACTTTTACTTTTACTTGAGTATATTTATAGAGAAGAAACGCTACTTTTACGCCGCTACTTTTATCTACATTCAGCTCGCTACTCGCTACTAATTTTTATCGATCTGTTAATGCACGCTTTGTTTGTTTTGGTCTGTCAGACAGACCTTCATAGTGCCTGCGTTTCAACAAATACAGTCACTGGTGACGTTCACTCCGTTCCACCAATCAGATGCAGTCACTGGTGACGTTGGACCAATCAAACAGAGCCAGGCGGTCACATGACCTGACTTAAACAAGTTGAAAAACTTATTGGAGTGTTACCATTTAGTGGTCAATTGTACGGAATATATACTGTACTGTGCAATCTACTAATAAAAGTCTCAATCAATCAATCAAAAGTGTGAAGGAAAAAAGACCCTTTTTTATTTCAACCGTACATTCCGTCAAAAGCCTAAAGACTGACTGCACAGTTCCTGTCTTCACAATAAAAGTGCCGCTCCATCGCGCCTGCGCTTTCAAAACAAGAGTCTCCGAAAGCCAGCGCAAACAAGCTAGCAAGCTACGGAGTTTGCCGCCCATGTATTTCTTGTAAAGTGTATAAAAACGAATATGGAAGCTGGACAAATAAGATGCCGACAACCAACCACTTTCATGTGGTATTAGACAGAAAGGAGGAACTTTTTTTCTCCTCCATTTGAAAACGTGGACGCTATCAGCACTACTGTCTGATTACAATCAATGCAAGTCATCAGAATCAGGTAATACACCAACTTATATTCTTGTCTTCATGAAAGAAAGGAATCTACATGTGTTAAACATGCATGTATATTCATTAAAACACCTTTAACATGTAAACAAAAACGGCAAAATAAATACATATAAATTATATACTGTATATATATATGTGTATATATATATATATATATATATATATATATATATGTGTATGTATATATATTTATATATATATATATATGTGTGTGTGTATATATATATATATATATATATATATATATATATATATATATATATATATATATATATATATATATATATATATATATATATATGATATGTGTGTGTATGTTACTCATCAGTTACTCAGTACTTGAGTAGTTTTTTCACAACATACTTTTTACTTTTACTCAAGTAAATATTTGGGTGACTACTCCTTACTTTTACTTGAGTAATAAATCTCTAAAGTAACAGTACTCTTACTTGAGTACAATTTCTGGCTACTCTACCCACCTCTGTTATACAGTACAGGCCAAAAGTTTGGACACACCTTCTCATTCAATGCGTTTTCTTTATTTTCACGACTATTTACATTGTAGATTGTCACTGAAGGCATCAAAACTATGAATGAACACATGTGGAGTTATGTACTTAACAAAAAAAGGTGAAATAACTGAAAACCTGTTTTATATTCTAGTTTCTTCAAAATAGCCACCCTTTGCTCTGATTACTTCTTTGCACACTCTTGGCATTCTCCAGATGAGCTTCAATCAATCAATCAATCAAAATGTATTTATATAGCCCCTAATCACAAGTGTCTCAAAGGGCTGCATAAGCCACAACGACATCCTCGGCTCAGATCCCACATCAGGGCAAGAAAAAACTCACCCCAATGGGATACAATGAGAAACCTTGAGGGGACCGCAGATGTGGGGACCACCCCCCTTCTGGGCGACCGGTGCAATGAGACGTAGTCACCTGAAATGGTTTTCACTTCACACGTGTCATAGCTCAAGCTCATCAAGAGAATGCCAAGAGTGCGCAAAGCAGCAAAGGGTGGCTATTTTGAAGAAACTAGAATGTAAAACATGTTTTCAGTTATTTCACCTTCTTTTGTTAAGTACATAACTCCACATGTGTTCATTCATAGTTGTGATGCCTTCAGTGACAATCTACAATGTAAATAGTCATGAAAATAAAGAAAACACATTGAATGAGAAGGTGTGTCCAAACTTTTGGCCTGTACTGTATATATGCATAAATATCAAATATTATATTCTGCAATCCAAAATAATATTAGCTATCAGACGAACTGTAGAAAAATACTATCATTAATGGTGTCATATAATACAAATATTATTTAAATTTTTTTTGAAAATATATATTGAAGGTGTGTCCAAACTTTTGGCCTGTACTGTATATATATATATATATATATATATATATATATATATATATATATATATATATATATATATATATATATATATTATTTTTCTTCTAACTTTTTATTCTTGACGGGCTATGGAGAAAATCACATAACATATATGTATATACTATAAATTGAACTATACATTTTCAATTAAACATAAAACAATATTTGTATTATATAATACTACTTCATTACACCGGTATGGACCATATTTTAATAAGATTATATTTGATGGTTAAAATTACTTCATCACAGGTGTCAAGCTTGTATTCATTGACAGCCACATCGCAATTAAGGCTGCCCTCAGAGGGTCGCTTGTAACAGTAAATAAATATGGATATAAACATGTATTAGCCTCTTTACAATATTTGCATAAGCAACTGTTTTGGATTATTAAGTTTTACTGGCAGATTGATGGATAAATGACATGCTTTGAAATACATAGACAAGCAGATATTCAAGTATTTGTTTTTGATAACCCAAAAATAAGACGCTTAGAACATCTCGTTGCATGATTAGATAATATTCAAGTGTAGAACATATGAATTGCATGCAGTACATTTTTCGGTCAAAATTGACAGAAAAAATATCTTTAGCTAAAAAGTGCTTGATTGTTTCCAGCCTTTCGCAGGCCACGTAAATAGAATAGAAAAGAAAGTACTTTATTGATCCCTGGGGGAAATTCAGCACCACAGTTTGCTCACAATACACAAGAATAATAATAAATAATATAATATATATAACATATTATATATATATATATATATAATATATAAATAATATAAATATATTCTACATATACTCTACATTTAAGTGGATTTAAATGATGTGGCAGGCCATTTAAATGGTGTTCGGGGCCACATTAAGTCATGTGACTGGGCATATAAAAAATGTGGCGGGCCAGATGTGGCTCCCGGGCCTTGAGTTTAACACGTTTGCTTTAGATAACAGAACATGCTATATTTCCTTCATAGACTATGGAGAAAAATAATACATTATAAATTGTATAATATGAATTCAGCTATACACTTTCAATTGAATATTAAACAGTATTTGTATTATATAATAAAACTACAATACACCAGTAATGAAAGTACTTTTTATATCATATAACAAATAATCGCTTTATATTTTTTTAAACAAATATTTTATAGGTAATATTATTTTAGATGGCAGAAAATCATACATTTTCATGACCGGCTATATGGAGAAAATCACACAACATAAATGTGCATAAACTGTGAGTATTAATGTTCAATTAAATATTAAAAAATATTTGTATTGTATAATAATACTACAGTACTGCGGACGCTGTATCGATCCGTTGTGGTGAAGAAGGAGCTGAGCCGGAAGGCAAAGCTCTCAATTTACCGGTCGATCTACGTTCCCATCCTCACCTATGGTCATGAGCTTTGGGTTATGACCGAAAGGACAAGATCACGGGTACAAGCGGCCGAAATGAGTTTCCTCCGCCGGGTGGCGAGGCTCTCCCTTAGAGATAGGGTGAGAAGCTCTGCCATCCGGGAGGAGCTCAAAGTAAAGCCGCTGCTCCTCCACATCGAGAGGAGCCAGATGAGGTGGTTCGGGCATCTGGTCAGGATGCCACCCGAACGCCTCCCTAGGGAGGTGTTTAGGGCACGTCCGACCGGTAGGAGGCCGCGGGGAAGACCCAGGACACGTTGGGAAGACTATGTCTCCCGGCTGGCCTGGGAACGCCTCGGGGTCCCCCGGGAGGAGCTGGACGAAGTGGCTGGGGAGAGGGAAGTCTGGGCTTCCCTGCTTAGGCTGCTGCCCCCGCGACCCGACCTCGGATAAGCGGAAGAAGATGGATGGATGGATGGATGGATGGATGGAATAATACTACAATACACTGGTAATGATAGTATTAGTATAACATTTATTTCATGGTTAATATTATTTTAGTATGGAGAAATAATACACTATAAACTAAGCTATACATTTTCAATTAAATATTAAACAGCATTTGTATTATAATAATACTGCAATATGCAGGTAATGATAGTATTTTCGTGTTATACATAACAATAACAACAATAACACATTATAGCTAATATTATTTTAGATGGCTTAAATACTGATGTTTCTTGCAAGTATGGGAAAAATAAGCTTTTGTTGTTTAAATATTAGTCATTATTTGTGTTGAACAAGCTTTCCATCCTACTTTATACTCAGGATTGTAGTTTTTTTCATCCCTCTTCCACTCTGTCTGTTCTTTCTGTGACTTTAGAGGACAATAAATCATGTGCCGTCTTGTTGTCCTGCTCTGCCTCCCTTTGCTGATTATTCAAGTCCTCCAAGGAGGGCATTAGTTTTAGTAGCGTTGGAGGCCATCTCACCCGGCAATTACACCCTGATTGATGTGTTTCGATAGCAAAACGACCCACTTTACACTGCCTGTTTTACACGCCATTGTCAGTGTTTGTGTGTGTTTGTGTGTGTCTGTCATCAACATCCCCGTAGGGTCCATTCGTCCACATCGCCAGTATTTGTGCCGCAGTCCTCAGTCGCTTCATGTCCATCTTCTCTGGCGTCTATGAGGTAAGCTGGAGCTACAGGCAACACACTGACTGTCGTGACATGTGCTTTTTCCCCAACTCTTACATTTTGTCTTTTGTCACAACTGACACGACTCCCATTCTCATATAATACTAAGAATGTATGGACATAGATGACCACAATGTATCCCACTGGACAACTTCCAATTTTACCCTCAGAATCCAAATTATTTGCTAATTATTTACAAAAGAATGAATACGCATTAAAGGTTTTATGTTTTTAAACGTGTTACTAATGAAATATTTGCACTAAAATGTTGTACATATATATTATACCAGTACCTAAATCATTTTAGAAACGTTTTATGATAGTAAAAATCACTAGAAAGGTACTGAATATAAATTGATAAATTATGTTTCAATATTGGTTTGTGTAGCAATGGGAAAAATTCTTAAAGAAATTATTTACACACACACACACACACACACACACACACACACACACACACACACACACACACACACACTTTATTGTATTTGTTACCTTCTTGAGACCGCTGAAAAATGCCTACCTCTTTAGGACCACCCTTTCTAGATATATAAAGATTTGTATTTACAACATTAATAATATACCGTATTTTCCGCACTATAAGCCGCGCCTAAAAACCACACATTTTCTCAAAAGCTGACAGTGCGGCTTATAACCCGGTGCGCCTTATATATGGATTAATATTAATATTCATTTTCATAAAGTTTAGGTCTCGCAACTCCGGTAAACAGCCGCCATCTTTTTTCCCCGTAGAAGAGGAAGCGCTTCTTCTTCTACGGTAAGCACCCGCCCCCATAGAAGAGGAAGCGTTTCTTCTTCTACTGTAAGCAACCACCCGCCCCCGTAGAAGAAGCGCGCGGATATTACGTTTCATTTCATTTGTGTGTTTACATCTGTAAAGACCACAAAATGGCTCCTATTAAGAGACACGCGTACAACGCAGAATTAAAACTCAAGGCAATAAGTCACGCAGTAGAACACGAAAATAGAGCAGCAGCGAGAGAATTGAACATAAATGAATCAATGGTGCGTAAGTAGAGGAAGCAACAAGATGACCTGCGCCACTAAGACAGGGAGACAGCGCCGGACGACATACGCCAACATCTGCCAGTGGATTGTAAATGCCTGAGCGAATATATCGGTCTCAACTGTGGTCCGAGCTTTCCGGAAGGCAGGATTCACGGAACTGCTGGACAACAACAGCAACATTGACTCTGATGACTTCGACGAGACGGAGCTGGCCATTTTGGATGCCGTTTTCGCCCAACTTTTTAATTCAGACACTGAATAAGAATTCGAGGGATTTATGGATGAGGAATAACTTCAGAAAGTGGGCTTTAAATGTTTATTTTGTGTGTTGTGTGACATTAACGTTCGAGCAACGTTGAGTTATTGATGTTGCTTTTGCTCTGCACTAATTTGAGTGTTACTATTTTTGTGATTGCACATTTGCACATTACATTTTGGGGGTGAACAGAGTTGTTAGAACGCTGGTTTGTAATATATTATTAAAGTTTGACTGACCTATCTGACTGTTTTTTTGACATTCCCTTTAGCGCAGCGTAGGCGCGGCTTATAACCCGGGGCGGCTTATAGGTGGACAAAGTTTTGAAATATGTCATTCATTGAAGGTGCGGCTAATAACCCGGGGCGGCTTATAGTGCGGAAAATACGGTATACATACTATGCAAATATAAAAAGGAAAGCTTTTAGTTAATGTTTTTGTTTTTTTGTTTGTGATTAGTTTTTAATCTTCATTATTTACTTTGAGTTACTACAGTATGTCTCTATATACATATTTAAAGGGGGCGCATTATTACATATGTTGGCCAGAGGGGGAGCACTTCAAATTTTTTACACACACTTGTTATTTCATATGTTGACCAGAGGGAGAGCACTTTTAAAACCGACACACAGTCAATTTGAAAAATCCTTCCTTTTTAGGACCACCCTAATATTGATAGATTTCACCACCAGGGGTGCAAATGAGACATTCTCTGTTAGATACAATGGATTTCCGTATTGCAGGCCTGGGCAATTATTTTGACTCGGGGGCCACATTTAGAGAAAAAAATGTGTCTGGGGGCCGGTTTATCTATTTTTAGGAACACTAATACAAAACCTCACAATAATGTCTGATTGAATGCTAAAAACGTTATGACAGACCGCCTTAAAAAAACGTAATGGAATGTTACATTTTCTATGAACGATAAAACACTGAATATTGACAAAATATGAACGTCACACCCCCTTTCGATCTACATATTTTACAATCAAGTGAAACGCAACAAAAATGCAACAAACAGTGAAATGTGAATGCGAAGGGTACAAAATAAACCCACCGACAATCTGATACATCAATAAGCTTTAGAACTTTGTTGTGAAAATCTCCTTCCGCGTCTGTGGAAACGCTTCCCGCCCACACTGCTTGGTGCCTCGTCTGAGCTGCTGTGACGTAGATGACCATAGTAACTATTAGATTACCATTGTAACTAATTAGATTACCATAGTAACTGGTATATCATCCCAAAGCGCAGATTCCAACCATTGAAATACTTTGTATAGTTGAAGACTTACGGTCATAAGAAAACATCACTGCACATCATAATGGCAGCTACAGTTTCCATCTTAAAGATCTAAAAAAATTATTCGGGAATGTCCGGCGGGCCAGATTGAAAACTCAACGGGCCGCATGTGGCCCCCGGGCCTTAATTTGCCCAGGTCTGCCGTATTGGGACCATGATTTATGTCCTAACTTGTTCACCGGTACTCAAATGGAAGATACTTTTTTTTGCTGTCTCAAGAAGGGTTGAAATACAAGAACACACACACACACACACACACACACACACACACACACACACACACACACACACACACACACACACACACACACACACACACACACACACACACATACACACGCACACACACAGGCAGTTGACAAACAGTGTGTAATTCTCATTACTGCCCCCTTTGGCTCATCTGCCTTCTGGCAGTTTTCATCTTGTGCATGACAACAACAACAACAACAACAACAACAACAACAACAACAAAACGCGGTCAATGTCCATACAACACATAAGACACAATCTTGGCCCTCCAGCCCTGTTTTAAACACACAATAGGAACGTTCGACACGGTGGGATACATTGAGGAGTCATTTTTTTAACTCATCAAACTTTTTTTTTTTAAATTCACTGGAATCCAATTAATTTGATGCCAGAAACAAAATGTTTTTTACACCCTGTGTTCGTGTCCCTTCCCCCAATCACACCTGTACCTCGTTTGTGTTTATGTCTGACAGTATTAATAGTGTGATGGTCATGTCTGGCATGTGTAATAATGTTGACCTCCCCATATCCCTTGCCCCCCTCCCCACCCCCCCATCCCTATGTTTTTGTCTTTACTGCCACCTCCTCCCATTCAACCCTAGAATGGCACCCATAACCAGGACCTGTTGGTGTGTGCGTGTGCTGTGGGAGTGGCCACTTGTTTCGCTGCCCCCGTGGGAGGCAAGTCAGGCATCATAACTGATAACTTACTCATTCAACTTGGATATTAAACACATTTTATTATCATGAGGTCATAGAGCCATGTATGGTTGGAAGAAACTCTTCTACTATATACACTATATTGCCAAAAGTATTTGGCCACTGTTGCGTTCGGACCAGATGTTCCTCCCAGGGAATTTAAGTTGCTGGTCACTCCCAAGTTCTTTTGATGACACATAAGCTGAGTTCAATTTGACCACCAGACAGAATGGGTATTTTGTGATTTATTTTCAAAGCTTTGAAAATAAAGTCCTGTGGGGAGTGCTCGGAGAGTATGGGGTATCGGACTGTCTGATTGTGGCAGTCCGCTCCCTGTATGATCAGTGCCAGAGCTTGGTCCGCATTGCCAGTAGTAAGTCGGACACGTTTCCAGTGAGGGTTGGACTCCGCCAAGGCTGCCCTTTGTCACCGATTCTGTTCATAACCTTTATGGACAGAATTTCTAGGCGCAGTCAAGGCGTTGAGGGGATCTGGTTTGGTGGCTGCAGGATTAGGTCTCTGCTTTTTGCAGATGATGTGGTCCTGATGGCTTCATCTGGCCAGGATCTTCAGCTCTCACTGGATCGGTTCGCAGCTGAGTGTGAAGCGACTGGGATGAGAATCAGCACCTCCAAGTCCGAGTCCATGGTTCTCGCCCGGAAAAGGGTGGAGTGCCATCTCCGGGTTGGGGAGGAGATCTTGCCCCAAGTGGAGGAGTTCAAGTACCTCGGAGTCTTGTTCACGAGTGAGGGAAGAGTGAATCGTGAGATCGACAGGCGGATCGGTGCGGCGTCTTCAGTAATGCGGACGCTGTATCGGTCCGTTGTGGTGAAGAAGGAGCTGAGCCGGAAGGCAAAGCTCTCAATTTACCGGTCGATCTACGTTCCCATCCTCACCTATGGTCATGAGCTTTGGGTTATGACCGAAAGGACAAGATCACGGGTACAAGCGGCCGAGATGAGTTTCCTCCGCCGGGTGGCGGGGCTCTCCCTTAGAGATAGGGTGAGAAGCTCTGCCATCCGGGAGGAGCTCAAAGTAAAGCCACTGCTCCTCCACATCGAGAGGAGCCAGATGAGGTGGTTCGGGCATCTGGTCAGGATGCCACCCGAACGCCTCCCTAGGGAGGTGTTTAGGGCACGTCCGACCGGTAGGAGGCCGCGAGGAAGACCCAGGACACTTTCGGAAGACTATGTCTACCGGCTGGCCTGGGAACGCCTCGGGGTCCCACAGGAAGAGCTGGACGAAGTGGCTGGGGAGAGGGAAGTCTGGGCTTCCCTGCTTAAGCTGCTGCCCCCGCGACCCAACCTCGGATAAGCGGAAGAAGATGGATGGATGGATGGCTTTGAAAATAAACGTGAGACCAATCCAGTACAGCAAGCGTTCCCTAGCGCAGCTAAAATGGTCTAAACTAAAATACGGAAACCTTCTCATCTATAAAGTGTCTCTTGCTCCCACCCTCCTTGTCTCTTCCTCCAGCCCGAACACATACCCATTCCTCCTCAGCTGGGCACAGATAAGAGAAAGGAGTTATGTCTACTCCCTGCATACCACAAAATCAAGGTTGACACATACAGTACTTGCAGACAACCAAAAGAGAACAACAAGAAGAACACTAGGTGTCTTGTAATATGACTATGAAAGTAAAGAAGTAACACTTAAATATGGATATATGTAAATATCTGCCTCCGACACCACCCATCCAAATGATCAGAATCAGGTGTCCTAATCACTTGGCCTGGCCACAGGTGTATAAAATCAAGCACGTAGGCATGGAGACTGTTTCTACAAACATTTGTGAAAGAATGGGCCGCTCTCAGGAGCTCAGTGATTTCCAGCGTGGAACTGTCATAGGATCCCACCTGTGCAACAAATCCAGTCGTGAAATTTCCTCGCTCCTAAATATTCCAAAGTCAACTGTCGGCTTTATTATAGGGAAATGGAAAAGTTTGGGAACAACAGCAACTCAGCCACGAAGTGGTAGGCCACGTAAACTGACAGACAGGGGTCAGCGGATGCTGAAGCGCATAGTGCAAAGAGGTCGGCGACTTTCTGCACAGTCAGTTGCTACAGAGCTCCAAACTTCATTTGACCTTCCAATTAGCCCACGCACAGTACGCAGAGAGCTTCACGGAATGGGTTTCCGTGGCCGAACAGCTGCATCTAAGGCATACGTCACCAAATCCAATGCAAAGTGTCAGATGGAGTGGTGTAAAGCACGTCGCCACTGGACTCTAGAGCAGTGAAGACGCGTTCTCTGGAGTGATGAATCACGCTTTTCCATCTGGCAATCTGATGGACGAGTCTGGGTTTGGAGGTTGCCAGGAGAACGCTACATTTCGGTCTGCATTGTGCCAAGTGTGAAATTTGGTGAATGAGGAATTATGGTGCGGGGTTGTTTTTCAGGAGTTGGGCTTGGCCCCTTAGTTCCAGTGAAAGGAACTTTGAATGCTCCATGATACCAAAACATTTTGGACAATTCCATGCTCCCAACTTTGTGGGAACAGTTTGGAGCGGGCCCCTTTCTCTTCCAACATGACTGTGCACCAGTGCACAAAGCAAGGTCCATAAAAACATGGATGACAGAGTCTGGTGTGGATGAACTTGACTGGCCTGCACGGAGTCCTGACCTGAACCCGATAGAACACCTTTGGGATGAATTAGAACGGAGACTGAGAGCCAGGCCTTCTCGACCAACATCAGTGTGTGATCTTACCAATGCGCTTTTGGAAGAATGGTGGAAAATTCTTATAAACACACTCCGCGACCTTGTGGACAGCCTTCCCAGAAGAGTTGAAGCTGTAATAGCTGCACAAGGTGGACCGACATCATATTGAACCCTATGGATTAGGAATGGGATGGCACTTCAAGTTCATATGTGAGTCAAGGCAGGTGGCCAAAAACTTTTGGCAATATAGTGTATGTGGTCCTAATATACTTACTTACTCCACGACTGAGCCTTTGGATTATAAGATACTTGTAGTGAAGCCTCTTTTGTTTATACAAACCTATAAAGCTCACAAGTAAGTGAGATAATACAATTTTTTATTTTTGTGCCCATAAAAAGTCCCTTTTGTATAAGAGGGCCCATTTAAAGTAGCCCCCACTCTAAATAAAATCATTGAATATGAATGGAATGTATAAATTAAGAGTGATGACGGACAAAATAACCAAAGTTTCTGTAGATGACTGACCCATGGTGGGAACGTTACCTTGGTAACCATTGTCCAGGATGCCTGCGAGTTTCCACAAGGATGCACAGTTGCTTCGTGTTTATGCACATGATATGGACAAAAGTCTTGAGACAAACACTTTCATCAAATATTTTTGACTCAAAGCTTTTTCAAGACAGTTTGGACAATGTCATTTTAAGGCAGAATTAGAACAATTTGGTGTCACACTCTAAAACGTACCTGTCAGCATTTGCATTTGAAAATGAGGGAAAATGAAGAAAAATAAGGGAAAATCTGTGGACTCCACGTCTGCGAAATAAGTGGGTGGTGTTGTGTCCCAATACTTTTGTCCATAAATATAGAGGTTAATTTGTGTCTTCATTACAAAAGCTTTTTTTTTTTTACACTGAATTAATTTAAATAATTTTTGGGGGTTTTAATTTTGTGAACTGATTTTTTATTTTTTTATATCAAATTATGGTGACAATTTCTTTGAATAAGATATGTGGCGAAATGTGTGTATTAAATGTGTGTACAGTTTGGTAAAGTACAGTGTTTTAAAACTCATTGGGAAAAATCGGTGTAATAACAATGCAGTGCAGTCATTTTTGGTTGCTTCAAAACTCAAGACCCGCTTCCGGTAAATTAAGACGGAAACAATCAATCCTATCTCAAAACCAGCCAATTAGGTCCAGTGTAAAAACAATTCAGCGTATACAATTCTGTGTAAAAAAATTCAGTAAATAAAAGTTCAGTGTTTAAAAATTCAGTATTTAAAAATTCAGTGTATAAAAATTCACTGTTTAAAAATTCAGTGTTTTAAAAATTCAGTGTATAAAAATTCCATGTATAAAAATTCAGTATAAAAATTAAGTGGAAACAAATTCAGTGTTTAAAATTTCAGTGTAAATAAATTCAGTGTATAAAATTCAGTGTAAACAAATTCAGTGTATAAAAATTCAGTATAAAAATTAAGTGGAAACAAATTCAGTGTTTAAAATTTCAGTGTAAATAAATTCAGTGTATAAAATTCAGTGTAAACAAATTCAGTGTATAAAAATTCAGTGTTTAAAACTTCAGTGTAAATAAATTCAGTGTACAAAATTCAGTGTTTAAAAATTCAGTGAAGAAAAAATCTATCCATCCATCCATTTTCTACCGCTTATTCCCTTTGGGGTTGCGGGGGGCGCTGGAGCCTATCTCAGCTACAATCTAGTGTAAACAAATTCAGTGTATAAAAATTAAGCGTTTAAAAATTCAGTGTAGAAAAATTCAGTGTAAAAAAATTCAGTGTTTAAAAATTCAGTGTATAAAAATTCAGTGTATAAAATTCAGTGTAAACAAATTCAGTGTTGAAAAATTCAGCGTTTAAAAATTCAGTGTATGAAAATTCAGTGTATAAAAATTCAGTGTTTAAAAATTCAATGTAAAAAAATTCAGTGTATAAAAATTCAGTGTAAATAAATTCAGTGTTTAAAAAATCTATCCATCCATCCATTTTCTACCGCTTATTCCCTTTGGAGTCGCGGGGGGCGCTGGAGCCTATCTCAGCTACAATCTAGTGTAAACAAATTCAGTGTATAAAATTAAGTGTTTAAAAATTCAGTGTAGAAAAATTCAGTGTAAAAAAATTCAGTGTTTAAAAATTCAGTGTATAAAAATTCAGTGTATAAAATTCAGTGTAAACCAATTCAGTGTTGAAAAATTCAGCGTTTAAAAATTCAGTGTATGAAAATTCAGTGTATAAAAATTCAGTGTTTAAAAATTCAGTGTATAAAAATTCAGTGTAAATAAATTCAGTGTTTAAAAATTCAGTGTAAATAAATTCAATGTATAAAAATTTCCTGTTTCAAAACCCAAGCCCCACTTCCTATAAATTAAGACTGAAACAATCCATCCTGTCTCTGAACCAGCCAATGAGATGTCAAGTTTGCAGTCACGTGACACAGGTCTTACAAAGAGGCAGGTAATGCAGCGCTTCGTGATACAGGTCATGTAATCTGCTGAATGTGCTTTTTTTAACCTCCTTTTTATGAACACTTTAAACAGTGGAGTTTGCTGTGCTTTAGTAAAAAAAAAAAAATCCCACGATTTCGTAAAAAAGGATGTGTGGTGCAAACACTCACACAATTATGACTGATACTAAAATGTTAAAACAGACCATCTCAAAAAACGGAATATCATTAGAGATGTCCGATAATATCGGACTGCCGATATTATCGGCCGATAAATGCTTTAAAATGTGATATCGGAAATTATCGGTATCGCCGCTGTACGGAGTGGTACACGGACGTAGGGAGTACAGAGCACCAATAAACCTTAAAGGCACTGCCTTTGCGTGCCGGATTTTTACACACACAAGTGAATGCAATCATACTTGCTCAACAGCCATACAGGTCACACTGAGAGTGGCCGTATAAACAACTTTAACACTGTTACAAATATGCGCCACACTGTGAACCCACACCAAACAAGAATGACAAACATATTTCGGTAGAAGATCCGCACCGTAACACAACATAAACACAACAGAACAAATACCCAGAACCCCTTGCAGCACTAACTCTTCCGGGACGCTACAATATACACCCCCCGCTACCTCCTACCGCTCCACCCCCACCTCAACCTCCTCACGCTCTCTCAGGGAGAGCATGTCCCAAATTCCAAGCTGCTGTTTTGAGGCATGTTAAAAAAAATAATGCACTTTGTGACCTCAATAATAAATATGGCAGTGCCATGTTGGCATTTTTTTTCCATAACTTGAGTTGATTTATTTGGAAAACTTTGCTACATTGTTTAATGCATCCAGCGGGGCATCACAACAAAATGAGGCATAATAATGTGTTAATTCCACAACTGTATATATCGCTATCGGTTGATATCGGAATCGGTAATTAAGAGTTGGGCAATATCGGAATATGGGATATCGGCAAAAAAGCCATCTCTAAATTACATTTTAGTTTATTTTACAAAATAGGACACTCAGAATGTACATGAAAATACAGAATGTGGGATTTTCAGTATTAACTATGAAAACACTGAATATAGAGAACCTATGAACCTTGCTCTTCTACCTCCCTATGCATCTTTTATAATTGAACAAAAACAACAAAGATGCAACAAACACGACAGCACATAAACGCAACAGGTGAAAAACATCCACAAATTCCATAAAATATTACTTTTCTGCAGAACTTTGTTGTAGAAGTCTGCACACTCGTGTCTCAGGATTGCTGCTCGGTAAACAAACCCCGCCCACTCTTCTTCGCTGTGACGTACGTAGTTCCTATGATTACTCTAGTAACTCGTATGACAATCTTTTTTTTAATTTTATTTGTTTTTTATTTGTCCTGTCCAGCTACTCAGGCAAATCATTGTTGATGTAGATGCCCCATATCGGCTGTACAGATTCACTTTACAAAAGAGAAGTGTGGGATACTTCTCGTGTTGCCTTATTTGTATTGGACTTTATTAAATTGATTTATATTATTATTTGGTGCAGCCGGGCCGGAGCAGGAGGGGATAGAAAGAGAAAAAAAGGAAGACAGAGGGGGAAATGGCGGGGACAAGAGGGGGATAAGACAAAGAGACAACAATAACAACAACAACAACAGAACAACATCAGCAAATAGGATATGTACAACTATGATGGCAAAAGTGACAGCAAAGAAGCAGTTAGTGAAATAAATATTCATAACACAGAAATGACAATGAGCATTATTACACTACAAATGGAGCATAACAAATACCAATAGAAAAATGACACTCATGCAGATTGGAAACATCCAGCAGGCCAGAGTGAAATGTTTATTATAGAGATGCGCGGATAGGCAATTATTTCATCCGCAACCGCATCAGAAAGTCGTCAACCATCCGCCATCCACCCGATGTAACATTTGATCAGAACCGCACCCGCCCGCACCCGCCCGTTGTTATATATCTAATATAGACGATGCAAGGCATTAGTGAGGTTATAAAGCTTTTGCCTGTTAAAGAAAGGAGACTGATCCAATGCAGCACAGACATTCGCGTGCCACGCTGTCACGACCCAGACGCACACCAGTGTGCAATCATATGGGAGCCGCGCTGAGCGCACCTCCAAGCGCGTCTCGCTGCCGGCGACGGCCGGGTATGGGGTTAAGCAGCTTACCTGCCCGCCACCCCCGTGGCCGGGAACTCGTAACAGGGGTCACTCCGCGCGCTCCGCCCGCGCAGCTTACCTGCCCGCCACCCCTGTTGCCGGGGGCGCGTAACAGGGGTCACTCCGCGCGCAGTGCGCTCACGAAAGGGGTGGGGCTCACCCTGGTTGATATAGACAGCAGGACGGTGGCCATGGAAGTCGGAACCCGCTAAGGAGTGTGTAACAACCCACCTGCCGAATCAACTAGCCCTGAAAATGGATGGCGCTGGAGCGTCGGCATTACCTGCTGCGCGTGACGCCGGCCGCGGCGAAGGCGGACGAGGCGGGGTGTCGGTGCGGTGGGCGCGGTGGTGACCCTGGACGTGCGTCGGGCCCTTCTCGCGGATCGCCTCAGCTACGGCTCCCGGTGGGGCCCTCTCGGGGGAAGGGGCCTCGGTCCCGGACCCCGGCGAGGCGTCCCTTCTCCGCTCCGTAAAAGTGTCCATCTCTTTTCTTTTTTTTTCTTCTGTTGTGGCATATGCAGCAGGTGCCTGCTCGTTTTTCGTATGTGGGTAACAACATTTAACTATGTATATATATTTCCGAATTGGTTTAACTGCCACCCGCCTGAATCTATTTAAAATCTAATTTTTTTTTATTTCAACCACCCGACCCGACCCGACCCGCGGATAAAATCTAATTTTTTTTAATTTCATCCGCCCGATCCGCGGATAATCCGCGGACTCCGCGGTTGTGCCCGCAAACCGCGCATCTCTAGTTTATTATATAGTATTATGCCCAGGTCTGTTGTAGCGCATAGTGCTGCATAAACTGCCTTTTTTTTGCTGCCTGTGTCACGTGACTCCAAACTTGACACCTAGTTGGCAGGTTCTGAGACACTGGATCGATTGTTCTGGTCTTAACTTATCGGAAGTGAGTCTTGAGTTTTGAAGCAACAAACGTTTCTGCACTGAATTTTTTTACACATTGAATATTAAATCACAGATGGGACTTAAATGCTTCTACTGAGGTAGCATCTCTAACTGTTACTGGGAGGGCATTCCATAGTACTGGAGCCCGAATAGAAAACGCTCTATAGCCCGCAGACTTTTTTTTGGGCTTTGGGAATCACTAATAAGCCGGAGTTCTTTGAACGCAGATTTCTTGCCGGGACATATGGTACAATGCAATCAGCAAGATAGTGATGGAGCTAGACCGTGTAGTATTTTATACGTAAGTAGTAAAACCTTAAAGTCACATCTTAAGTGCACAGGAAGCCAGTGCAGGTGAGCCAGTATAGGCCTAATATGATCAAACTTCACCGGATTATCCGTGTATGGCACAGGTGTCAAACATAAGGACCACCACATCTGGCCAATGAAAGCCTTGAAATACCGTTAATTCCGCACTATAAGCCTTGAAAATTCTAGTGAGTAAGACTTTTTTTTCCTAAACTTTAAACCCTGCGGCTTATACGAAACAGAGAGGCTAATTTATGGATTTTTCTTTGATAACAGCAATAATAAAAATAGTCTTATAAAAAATAAAAAAAACCAAGCAAAAACACTTAGAGGGTGTTTTATCATTTGTAGTATGGTGCCATCTTTTGGACAAATTAGCTCACTTCATCGTTTTTTTCCCCCCCCAACCGGCATGCCGTTCAGTCTTCAAGCCGTCCATAGCGTTTCTAATCGTATGAAATCTTCACTCATCATTTCAAGCAACATTTGTGAGTTTTACAATATAACTAAAACATTTTATACTTACTAAACCGTCCCATGTGTGCTGTCTGTAGGAGTGTTTTCATGCATATTTGTATGTGCTATCGTAATGTAATGAGGCAAGCGTCAAAAGCATTAGCTAATATCTTAGCACGTTTTACGAGTGTCTGTGTTAGTATTATTAACTTGTATTGTTTCATTTTGACAAATTCCTTAGTAAATTCACCAAAACGTCACCCTGGAGTTATTGAGTCTGTTTAGCTGATTGGAGAGCTTTCTGTTTTGTTTGATCATCCGTTTTACTGCTGTGTCATCCGGTGCGCTCTATAGCCTCAAAAATACGGTAGTATGCATCAGTAAAGTACTCAATCCTTTTTTACAAAATATATTTGTTTCCTTTCAATTTTATTAAGTCAAAAATATTAAAGTTCGGTGATTTGGTAAAATTGCAAACAGCTAAAATGATGTACAAAGCAAACTATAACCTGCTACCAAAGAATGTACAACAATTCTTCTCAACTAAAGAGAAGAAATATAACCTTAGAGGAAAAAATAATTTAAAACATTTATATGCACGTACAACACTTAGAACTTTTAGCATATCGGTATGTGGAATTAAATTATGGAATGGATTAAGTAAAGAAGTTAAAAATTGGACTGATATGATCCAGTTTAAGAGGTTGTTCAAAATAATAGTGCTTACAGAGTACAAAGAAGAAGAATTATGAGAAATACTTTCAACCTTATTGAAAATAAGATATTCTTCATCTCAGTATGTTAATAATGACTGAATTAATTAATTTCATATTACAAAACTGTTGTATACTAATTCATAGATGTTATTTTATTATATAAAAAGGTCAGTAAATGATTCTATATATTTGTAAACGCTCTGAAGTGGGAAAGGGGTAGGATTAAATAAGCTTTGCTTCTTCCTACTCCTTTTCGGGCATGATGTAAAATGAAATGATATGAAATTGTGTGATGTATTATGATGTAAGTGTGTTCATGTTCCAAATAAACTAAAGAAACTAAACTGTATTTTAACAAACTGAAATTTTTAAACACACACATTTTTATTCAATTAAATTGCCAGCATAATTGGACGTAAAACCAGTCAGCTCACAAAATTCAAAGGTAAAAAATTAAGTTACATGACTACTTTTGTAATAAGACACAGATGAAGCTCCATAGATATTGCATCCAGTGTTTTCAAGCTGCTTCCATGATGCACGTGCCTCCTCACCCCTGCTGAGTCATGGTGGTTTCCTCGCCTCTTTTTATTACCTCACTGAGCATTATTTATTCACTTGATCCACTTGTGCTTTCCCACTGTCACGTCACCCTGTCTCTCCCCCCCCCACTCCCCCCTTCCTCTCTTTCCACCACTTTCACCCCATCGCCCACAACCCCACCTTTTCCCCCCCTCTACTCTCCCTCCACCCTTCTGTTTTCTGTGTCAGTAGAACCCTTACGGTTACACAGATATTCTGACTGTTGGCTGTGCCGTCGGGGTGGGATGCTGTTTCGGCACTCCACTGGGAGGTACTGTACACGCTTGCTTTTCATGACTACGTCACACTTTGTGGGTGTACAGTATTTTGCACGACACAGCTATCTTTTTGCAGTGAACCCAGCTATGGTGGAGTCATTCTGTGATCACAAGCTTACCATAAATGCTGTGATTATAATTACAAGAAAAACATTGTGGTAATTGGAAGCAAGCAATAATTGGAGAGAGAGTCCCCCCCCCCCGAAATGAACAATGTATTATTTTAACTTTAGTATTAATTTGGAGTGCATGAGAAAGTTGAAAGGAAAACGTAGATTGCTTTGACCACATTACGGGTATGGATTTGCGACATTACCTAAAATCTACTGGCCGTGCCAGCAACTTGAGGGTTCCAGGTTCGATTCCCGCTTCCGCCGTCCGAGTCACTGCCGTTGTGTTCTTGGGCAAGACACTTTACCCACCTGCTCCCAGTGCCACCCACACTGGTTTAAATGTAACTTAGATATTGGGTTTCAATATGTAAAGCACTTTGAGTCACTAGATTTCTAGGTATAATGATTGATGATAAATTGAACTGGAAATCTCACGTAAAAAATATACAACATAAAGTAGCAAGAAACACGTCAATAATGAATAAAGCAAAACATGTTCTAGACAAAAAAATCACTTCATATTCTCTACTGCTCACTAGTGTTACCATATCTGAGTTATTGTGCAGAAATATGGGGAAATAATTACAAAAGTACACTTCATTCATTAACGGTGTTACAAAAAAGATCAGTTAGAATAATACATAATGTTGGATATAGAGAACACACAAATCCTTTATTTATTGAATCAAAGATACTGAAATTCTACGACATAGTGAATTTGCAAACAGCTAAAATTATACACAAAGCAAACTATAACCTGCTACCCAAGAATATACAACAATTCTTCTCAAAAAAAGAGGAGAAATATAATCTTAGGGAGAAATGTAATTGAAAACATTTGTATGCACGTACAACACTTAAGACCTTCAGTATATCAGTATGTGGAATTAAATGATGGAATGGATTAAACAAAGCAATCAAACAATGTACTAATATGATCCACTTCAAGAAACTCTTCAAACTTAAAGTGTTTACAAAGTACAAAGAAGAAGAACCATGATAAACATTCTGAATTTATTTAACTCATCCATTCTTTCATTCTTTCACTCACAAAATAATCTTACTTATCTCAACATATGAAATGTAACTTACTTCACCAATTATCATTTATTTACTTATTTATTGTGATTACTTATGGAGTATATTGTGAATAAATTGAGAACAGGAAGTGAACAAAAGTTTTAGCAACTGTTATGTAAAAGAAAAGGGGTAGGATTAAATAAGCTCTGCTTCTTCCTACTCCTTTTCGAACATGTTGAAAAGAGAAACTGGAGATTGTGATGTATCATGTTGTATACTTGCATGTTCGAAATAAACTCAAACTCAACTCAACTCAACTAGAGAAAAGTGCTATATAAATATAATTCACTTCACTTCACTTCACTATATCACCATATACATTCCAGCCTCCTACAACATCAATATACGTAACAGTATATTAATTGGTATGTACCGTATTTTCCGGACCATAGGGCGCACCGTATTATAAGGCGCGTCGATCCTTTTTCATATATAAGGTGCATCGGACTACTCAGTGGCCTAGTGGTTAGAGTGTCCGCCCTGAGATCGGTAGGTTGTGAGTTCAAACCCCAGCCGAGTCACACCGAAGACTATAAAAATGGGACCTATTACCCTACTGCTTGGCACTCAGCATCAAGGGTTGGAATTGGGGGTTAAATCACCAAAAATGATTCCCGGGCGCGACCACCACTGCTGCTCACTGCTCCCCTCACCTCCCAGGGGCTGATCAAGGGTGATGGGTCAAATGCAGAGAATAATTTCGCCACACCTAGTGTGTGTGTGACAATCATTGGTACTTTAACTTTTTATTATAGGGTGCATTAAAGGAGTCATATTATTATTATTTTTTTCTAAATGTAAAACACTTCCTTGTGGTCTACATAACATGTAATGGTGGTTCTTTGGTCAAAATGTTGCATAGATTATGTTTTACAGATGATCTTCGAGCCGCTTTCTGACAGTCACTTCCCGATGCGTCATCCTCCCCGTCATCTTTGTTGTAGCGGTGTAGCGTGCAAGGACGGGAGTGGAAGAAGTGTCAAAAGATGGAGCTAACTGTTTTAATGACATTCAGACTTTACTCAAATCAATAACGGAGCAGCATCTCCTCATCCGGAAACAACAAAAACCGTCCGACCGGAACTCTCTAATAACTAAAGTTCCTTGGGTGAATAATGTAAACTCACTACACCGGTATGTTTTAGCGCTTTCATGGCGAGTTTACTGACAGATATAAGTAAGAACTTTACACTACTTTATATTAGAAATGGCAACAGTGGAGGATGAATGTCCCATAACAAGAAGATAGAGACAAAGAAGGAGCGTATCAACTACAGTGCCGCCACGGACTACAAAGGCGGACATGCGCAATTTTTCAGGATTCATGCAGATCCCAAATGCAGATCAGCTGGTACTAGAAGGTAAGAAAGGTTGCTTTTGCATAATATTGCAAAACAAAACACCAGATAATGTCTTACCTTATATACAAACCATAATAATTACAATATAATAAAGTGTTAAATGCGCCGACCATCCATCAAGCGGTGCGGCTTCATAGCTTACCAAAGTCGTACTAAAACATTTTGATCGATTTTTGAGCGCCGTGTGTAATGTTCTATATTTTCAATGGAACATATAAAAAATGTTGGTGTAGTTTACTTGAGTCATATTGCATCATAGTGCAGTCCACACGTATCTCTTATGTGTGACTGCCATCTACTAGTCACATTTATCATTACACCATGTACCAAATAAAATTGCTTCGAGGTCGGTAAGCACAACCAGAATTATTAAGTACATTAGGCGCACCGGGTTATAAGGATTTTAAATGTGTTTTATAGTCCGAAAAATACGGTACTTGGTATTGTATCAATATCCACATTTGCAGTATCGCTCGAATCTAATGTAAAGTATCAAAACAATAGAATAACAGGTGTTTATAGTCCGAAAAATACGGTAAATGTTTCAAGTCGGTCCAAAAACTGTTATAGTTTAGATAAGGGTTACGTATTTCTTTTCAGGCAAACTGATGCACATTAAATGTTTTCTGTTATTCAGGATTCAAAGTTATGCAGAGGTGTACAAATATATAGACAAATCATACTATTTATAGTTGCGGTGGGGTGGGGCGCACTTTTTCTTCTTCAGAAAATAGTTGAGAAGCACCTCCTGTCCTTGTTTCCTTGAAACTTATTTTGCTAGCGATTTTGCTATTGATGGAGGAGGCTCGATCAAGTGCGATACTGTGACCCATCGCCGGAAGTGGGGATAGTTTCAAAATAAGATACCTGGAAGACAAAAATTTTATTGCCTGTAATTTCAAACACATTTATTTGCAGCTAGTTTTGAAACCACCAACTTGGTGCTGTTTAAAACTACTCCTAAAGACTTTTAAAAATGGTATTTATTTTTGTCGGTATAAAAAAATAGCCCTGTCATGCATGCATGTCCACAAATGTGCACTGCAGAGAACATCGGCTTTCAGGAGGATGTGCATTGCCAAACATTTTTTAAATCGTAACAAAAAAGATTTGATTTCAGTGGTTCAGTTGGGACAAATAGACCAATTAAATGTCAGGAAGTTTTTTGCAGTTTATTCGCTGAGCAGAACACAAACCAATTGATTACAATTTAACTTTTGGACAATATTTCTTATTTTATGACATTCTGAATTTAGGTTTTTAATGAGCTCTTAGCTATAACGATCGAACAGCTGAGTAGTAACATTTCAAAGTGTTCAAAGAGTTAAATAATGATTTTCAAATGCAGCTACTCCACCTACTTCATAGCCACTGGTGCTAATCTTTATTGACCCTCTTTAGAGACCTTGTACAGCCGACATTTACAGGCGGCACACACCTTATTGAACAGAGGTGTTAATTGGAGCGTTTACGATGTTTGCGTGTTCGTCACATGCCTTCTAATTGCACCGGCAAAAGTGAATGTTAGAAAGCACTTAAATCCCTCTAGAACTTGGTGCCATCATAACACAACAGTAAAATATATTAATGACCTTGTTAGCTGCTTGGCTCACTTTCTAAAGCTCTACTGTGTAAACAGTAATTAAACAACTCATCATTATCACTCAGTTTTAATGCCCAATTTCACATTTTCTTGCCTCCGTTGCTTTTTGAATATCTTATTTTTTTCACATCAAGTTCATAGTTGAGTTTGTTTCAACATTTGTTATCTTAGTGACATTGTATCAATGACAACAGCTAATAACCCCTTCATTGTACATGAAAAAATACTGATTTATTTAAGAATATAGACCAGGGGTCCCCAAACTACGGCCCGCGGGCCGGATACGGCCCCCCAGCATCCAAAATCCGGCCCACGGGAAGTCCCAAGTTAAAAAAAAAAGTGTTTTTATTTATTTATTTTTAAATCTTTCCTTTCTAATCCTTTTTCTACCGCTTGTTACTCTTGGTGTCTCCAAGCCGCTCAGGCGAATCATATTGTCTAAAAATGAATTTTCCCATCAATAACGTGACAGTGTTAAATGTTGATGAACATCAATGTTAATTGATGTTAAATGACAAAACAGATTATAAAGACAATGTATACATGTACAGGTAAAAGCCAGTAAATTAGAATATTTTGAAAAACTTGATTTATTTCAGTAATTGCATTCAAAAGGTGTAACTTGTACATTATATTTATTCATTGCACACAGACTGATGCATTCAAATGTTTATTTCATTTAATTTTGATGATTTGAAGTGGCAACAAATGAAAATCCCAAATTCCGTGTGTCACAAAATTAGAATATTACTTAAGGCTAATACAAAAAAGGGATTTTTAGAAATGTTGGCCAACTGAAAAGTATGAAAATGAAAAATATGAGCATGTACAATACTCAATACTTGGTTGGAGCTCCTTTTGCCTCAATTACTGCGTTAATGCGGCGTGGCATGGAGTCGATGAGTTTCTGGCACTGCTCAGGTGTTATGAGAGCCCAGGTTGCTCTGATAGTGGCCTTCAACTCTTCTGCGTTTTTGGGTCTGGCATTCTGCATCTTCCTTTTCACAATACCCCACAGATTTTCTATGGGGCTAAGGTCAGGGGAGTTGGCGGGCCAATTTAGGACAGAAATACCATGGTCCGTAAACCAGGCACGGGTAGATTTTGCGCTGTGTGCAGGCGCCAAGTCCTGTTGGAACTTGAAATCTCCATCTCCATAGAGCAGGTCAGCAGCAGGAAGCATGAAGTGCTCTAAAACTTGCTGGTAGACGGCTGCGTTGACCCTGGATCTCAGGAAACAGAGTGGACCGACACCAGCAGATGACATGGCACCCCAAACCATCACTGATGGTGGAAACTTTACACTAGACTTCAGGCAACGTGGATCCTGTGCCTCTCCTGTCTTCCTCCAGACTCTGGGACCTCGATTTCCAAAGGAAATGCAAAATTTGCATGGTTGGGTGATGGTTTGGGGTGCCATGTAATCGGCTGGTGTCGGTCCACTCTGTTTCCTGAGATCCAGGGTCAACGCAGCCGTGCTGGAGCCTATCTCAGCTGCATTCGGGCGGAAGGCGGGGTACACCCTGGACAAGTCGCCACCTCATCGCAGGGCCAACACAGATAGACAGACAACATTCACACTCACATTCACACAAGAGGGCCAATTTAGTGTTGCCAATCAACCTATAATCTAATTAATTTTCATATATTTTTAGACATAACAATATTTTTCTCTCCAACTCCTCACTAACTTCCTTTCTTCCCCTCCAACGGGGGGGGCGCTCTCTGTTCGCGAGCACACGCCGAGTAACCCTAAATCCCTAAATCATACTTGCCAACCCTCCCGAATTTTCCGGGAGACTCCCAAAATTCAGCGCCTCTCCCGAAAACCTCCCGGGACAAATATTCTCCCGAAAATCTCCCGATTTTCAGCCGGAGCTGGAGGCCACGCCCCCTCCAGCTCTATGCATTCCTGAGTGAGGACAACAGGGTGACAAGAACTAAATCATCCAGACTAGGGATAAATTGTATTATTATGTTTATCTTACCTAAAAATAAATATTTTTATTAATTAAAAAAAAACTAATATTTTGCTAAAAACATCAAAATTAATTGTATTTTTCTGACTCCTTATTACATCCAGCCATAGATCTATACATTAAAATAAACATATTTGAAATAATTAATTTTAAATGATCATAATAATTAATTTAAAATGACCATATTTAATTATTAAAATAATTGCTTGTTTATCAACAACTTTAGCATTTTATTCATTACATTTTGAAGCTCTCAGAAGCCAAGTTATGTTATATTCCTTAAGATTTATTTATGCAAGTTTGAAGTATCAATTATCTAAACACAGTTTTGTTTGCATATTTTCAGGATGTAGATATATATATATATATATATATATATATATATATATATATATATATATAGCTGTCAATATACTCCTCCCTTCCTAACCACGCCCCCAACCACGCCCCGCCCCACCCCCGACCACACCCCCACCACCTCCCGAAATCAGAGGTCTCAAGGTTGGCAAGTATGCCCTAAATATTTGTATTAGTTTTGCAGCTTTCGATACTTAAACACATTTCTGGTGAAACTCCATTGCGCACATTAGCTTTACAGATGCCGTGCCGGCTACGGACAGTATATGTTGTGGAAATGATGTTTACCAGTTTCACGGATCAAGTGTACGACACACCGGGTAATTTATTTGAGAAAAAAATGCATATCTAACTCCTGAAATAATTTAAGTATGTTTGTGAGCGTTCAGTCAACTAAGACGGATATAAGTCACCTAAATGTGTGTGTGTGCGTGTAAGAGAGAGCGAGCACTCGTGTTTAGTGGCCCTCCTCTTGTGTATGATTACACCCTCAACTTTAAGTGTTTTAGTCTCCCTCAGCATATTTTAACTCATCTCTCTCTCTCCCTCGCCTCGTCTCCCTCGTTGACCACTTCTTCACATCCTCTCTAATCCCCCTCTCTTCTTCTTTTTCTTCTTTTTTCCTTCTTCTTACCATCCCTCTCTCCTCCGCTGCCACCAGGGGTGTTGTTCAGTATTGAGGTCACGTCTACCTACTTTGCAGTGAGGAATTACTGGCGGGGATATTTCGCCGCCACGTTCAGCGCCTTCATATTCAGGGTGCTCTCTGTTTGGAACAAGGATGCTGGTGAGACACACACACCCACAGTCACACACACACACACACACACACACACACAGAAAATATTGCAGTGCTTGCATTTTATGGAAAATAGCCGCTTGTGACAGCATAGTCCTTCTTCTTCCCCACACCCTTTTTCTCCTGTATAAATGGATTAACGTATTTCCACAGGTATGAGGATGGGTGTAGATTTTCAGCATTTCAACAAGAATTGCACATGATGCGATATGCTTTGGATCATGAGAGGCTTCACACTTTTTTCCAGCGCGTTTTTAGTAAAACTGCTGAAATTGAAGCTGAAAATCTGTACATTCCATGTTGTAGAATCCATCACCCAGCGGTGGTGGTCCGTCAGGGCCAGCAAGGCCTTCTCTGCTGGCCTAACATAACCAGAAATCATGAACATAATTAAAGATAAAAGTACATTTTAATTGACTTTCCCTAAATATCTAAATTTATTCATATGGTCTCCTGCTGGCCCCACTATGGACTGGACTCTCATTATTATGTTAGATCCACTATGGCCTGGACTCTCACAATATTATGCTACATCAGTGGTTCTTAACCTTGTTGGAGGTACCGAACCCCACCAGTTTCATATGCGCATTCACCGAACCCTTCTTTAGTCAAAAATAAAATGTTGTTTTTTTTCAAATTCAAGACAAAGTTATATGTTTTTGGTAACACTTTAGTATGGGGAATATATTCTAAGTAACAAAGACTTAATTTAGAGTTTTTTGGACACTAGGGGAACATATTCTAAGTAGCAAAGACTTAATTCAGAGTTATTTGGTTAGGGTTAGGGTTAGAGGGTTAGGGCCAGGGTTAGAGGGTTAGGGTTATAATAAGGCCATGCCGAATAAGGCATTAATAAGTACTTAATAATGATTAGTTAAGAGCCAATATGTTACTAATTTGCATGTTAATAAACAACTAATTAATGGTGAATATGTTCCCCATACTAAAGTGTTACCATGTTTTTTTACTAGTGCACAAAATGAACCGTGCATGAACATCACCTTGTTCAAACAACAAAACCAACACAGTGCATAAACTCACAACAAATTACACACCTGCAAATCAGTCTGACTTCTGCTGTTGTCGTATCCGTAATACGCCGATAGGGAGATGTTTTTATTTACACGATGAGTCGGGTGTGTTTTGACCTCTGCCGAACCCCTGAGCCCGACTCACCGAACCCCTAGGGTTCGATCGAACCCAGGTTAAGAACCACTGTGCTAGATCCACTCGACATCCATTGCACCGGTCCCCCCCAAGGTTTATCATTGTCCCATTGGGTTGAGTTTTTCCTTGCCCTGATGTGGGATCTGAGCCGAGGATGTCGTTGTGGCTTGTGCAGCCCTTTGAGACACTCGGGATTTAGGGCTATATAAGTAAACATTGATTGATTGATTGATTGATATTCTCTTCATGTCATATTATGCTCTTTCCAGTGCTGTTGTTTTTAGGTTAGAGTTTTTATCCAATCAGAATTCAGCTAGCTTAAACACAGTTTAAGGGAAAATGCGAGCCAGTTTGGTTTTGGACCAGTGGACTCTGTGTACCACCTTACATTCTATGACCCTGTGCCTTGCACAGATCGAGAAAGAATGGACTTGTTTCAAAACCTGGTCCCAGGTATCTTTCTCGTCTTGTACACTGTTGAGGGGATTAAATGCAAAGTAGTGTGCAAGTGGGCTTCTGTATAGTATCTCCAGCCGTGTCCATGTGGTGAGTGAAATAAATTTTGAGAGGTGAAGTCGGACTATGTAGGACATCACTGAAGGCCTTGGTGAGACACGCACGGCCCGCCACTAACATCCCCTCATATCAAACCAGTCCCCATACCTTGCACATGAGCCCCCCTACTTTCAACTCTTAAGATGCTTAAAATATCAAACTACTCGATTCTCTCTTCGTTCCCGACAGTCACAATCACTGCTCTCTTCAAAACCAACTTCCGCATGGATTTCCCCTTTGACCTGCAAGAGCTGCCAGCGTTTGCAGTAATAGGGTAAGTTCTCCATGTTGTAAAGACCCGGAAATGTGACCGAGTGTGTCCTTCTCTTCTTTTTTAGAATCTCATGCGGCTTCCTAGGAGCGTTCTTTGTCTACCTGAACAGACAGGTGGTTCTGTTCATGAGGAGGCCCACGGCCCTCACGCGCTTTCTGACGAAACAGTAAGATTTGACACACATAGTCAACATTGTCTAAAATTACCGTATTTTTCGGACTATAAGTCGCAGTTTTTTTTCATAGTTTGGCCGGGGGTGCGACTTACACTCAGGAGCGACTTAATGTGTGAAATTATTAACACATTACCGTAAAATATCAAATAATATTATTTAGCTCATTCACGTAAGAGACTAGACGTATAAGATTTCATGGGATTTAGCGATTAGGAGTGACAGATTGTTTGGTAAACGTATAGCATGTTCTATATGTTATAGTTATTTGAATGACTCTTACCATAATATGTTACGTTAACATACCAGGCACGTTCTCAGTTGGTTATTTATGCCTCATATAACGTACACTTATTCAGCCTGTTGTTCACTATTCTTTACTTATTTTAAATTGCCTTTCAAATGTCTATTCTTGGTGTTGGGTTTTATCAAATAAATTTCCCCCCAAAATGCGACTTATATATGTTTTTTTCCTTCTTCATTATGCATTTTTCGGCTGGTGCGACTTATACTCCGGAGCGACTTATAGTCCGAAAAATACGGTATACAGTAAATGCTGTGAGTAGTCAAATTCAAAATCTTTGTAGCTGTACATCCAATTTAATATCCTTAACTGTTATACAAATGTAAGAGATGTTAACCACTGTTGATAGGAAAGGGGACCTATGATTCATTTTGTATTTTCTTACTTATACATGTTGTTGCAATATTGGATAAATCAGTGTTTCTTAACGATAGGGCCCCCAGAGGCATACTTGCCAACCCTCCCGGATTTTCCGGGAGACTCCCGAAATTCAGCGCCTCTCCCGAAAATCTCCCAAAATTCAGGCATGGACCTGAGTCCGCTTTCCCACAATATAAACGGGGTGCCTGCCCAATCACGTTATAACTGTAGAATGATCGAGGGCGAGTTCTTGGTTTGTTATGTGGGTTTATTGTTAGGCAGTTTCATTAACGTCCTCCCGGCGCGGTAACAACACACAACAACAGCAGTCACGTTTTCGTCGACCGTAAAGCAGTTCGTCTGCCGTAAACAGCAATGTTGTGACACTCTTAAACAGGACAATACTGCCATCTAGTGCATTTGATGAAAGCACTTTTGTGCGTGCCACACAGCAATGCATCATCAGTGAGGGTGTTCAGCATGGTTAGAAAAATAGTGACAGAGAATAGAACAAGGATGGACTATTCAACACTTAACTCAACAAGTATATGTGTAAATAAATGAACACTGAAATTCAAGTATTTCTTTTATATATATATATATATATATATATATATATATATATATATATATATATATATATATATATATATATATATAATAAAATAAATATATATTTGTAGCTAGAATTCACTGAAAGTCAAGTATTTCTTATATATATATATATATATATATCCTCCCCTCTTAACCACGCCCCCCCAACCACGCCGCCCTCCCCACCTCCCGAAATCGGAGGTCTCAAGGTTGGCAAGTATGCCCAGAGGGCCGTCCCCCAATTTTTTCTTTTCAGCTGTGGTCCGTATAGACTGCAGCGGTACTCAGTTGTAATACACGTTTCCACCATTTGTGACAGTAATGACAATATCAAACAAACGGAAGAAGTCTGGCGTTAATTTTTTCAAGCACAAAAATTATGACTAAAGCTGTATTTTTTTTCCCCCTTTTTTCTTAACAGTTTAGATAGGAAACATTATTATAATTTATTATATATTTATTATTATTATTATTATTTATTATTTCATCAGTTACTTATGAATCACTTCTTATGCAGTTTATTGGGTTAGTACTTATTTTTCTACTCAGCCTGACCTAAACTGACCTAAACCAATTTGGTGTGCAGTGTAAACGATGCCATTACTGTTAAAATAATAAACATTTAAACATGTAAAATCAATTTACATTAACATCGGCAAAGGAGGAGCTGATGTGAAAGGATCAGACAGACAGAAGGAGAGAATGGAGGGATCGGGGGGAAGAATGCATTATAACGTCTGTGTGTGTGTGCGCATGTGTGCGTGTGCGTGTGTGTGTGTGTGTGTGTGTGTGTGTGACCAGTCGGTTGATCTATCCAGGTGCAGTCACACTGATCATCGCCACCTTCACCTTTCCTCCTGGATTTGGACAGTTTATGGCAGGCGAAGTGAGAACTATTTTTCTTCCCGCTACTAAGAGCTAATTTATTTGGCTAGTGGCAACAATGACAAAGTGTGTTTTGATGTCATTCAGCCTTTATTTACAAGCTTCCTCTCTGTCCCTCTCTCTGTCAGCTAATGCCCAGAGAGTGTATCAACTCACTGTTTGACAACTTCACCTGGACCAAAATCACACCGTCCGCCCCTCCTGCTGGGCTGGGACGCTCGGCCGTTTGGCTTCACCCTCAAGTCAGCGTCTTTGTCATCCTCCTTCTCTTCCTGGTCATGAAGGTGTTTCCTACTTTTCTTAGCACTAAAGACATCTTGTGCCTTTTAAAAAAAATAATTTACAAGGTTTTTTTGGTGTGTTGAATGACCATACGGTACATTTTCCAGAGGATATTTATTTTCAAAATATTATCTGTTTCTGTAAATCAGCTTAAAATGGCAACGCTACACAAAAAAACGGTGCATTTGTTTGGGGACCCAAAATGTTCCATTAGGATGCCATTTTTGAGTTTAACATAAACTAATACAATCCTTAATCCTAGGATTTCAATTTGGAATTACTTGTTTTGCATTTGTCCGCCAAATGGTGCTACATTTGCCCAATCAAAGCATGCAGCATATTTCTGCAGGTGTGCCTTGCTACTAAAATTTAAAGTTTGTCTCTATAGGTAAAAACTGTATGTATATATATATATATATATATATATATATATATATATATACAAATATACAATATACAAATATATATATATATATGTATATATATATATATATATATATATATATATATATATATATATATATATATATATATATATATATATATATATATATATATATATATATATATTTGTATGTATGTGTGTATGTATATATATATATATAAATACACACACACATACTGTATATGCTTATATATATATACATGTATAAGTATATAAGTGTGTGTAATACATACATATACACATATATATATATACATACATATATATATATATATATATTATTATTTTTTTATATATATATATACATACTTATATGTATATATACAGGGGTTAGTGCATGTGCCTCACAATACGAGGGTCATGGGTTCGATCCCCAGGCTCGGGTCTTTCTGTGTGGAGTATATATATATATATATATATATATATATAAACTATTAGAGAAATACTTTCTAAAGATTAACCTCTTCAAAATAGGAAAATCATTAATATAGGATTAAGTTTTTTGGAAGTTGACATTTGGACAAATTGACAAACAATTCAATTTGAGAGAAGAATATACAAAAACTATGCCTGCGTTTTGCATGAGAATAGTAAGTTAACTAATAATAATAATACTGTGCCATTCATATATTGTAATAATAATGATATGTTACTATACCCTGCATTGATACATGATACATACTTTCTTGAAATGCTGCTGGGGAACCTAGGATTTAATTCTTTGGATTTCAAATCGGAAATTAATAATAATGACTGCAAATATATATATATATATATATATATATATATATATATATATATATATATATATATATATATATATATATGTATGTGTGGGAAAAAATCACAAGACTACTTCATCTCTACAGGCCTGTTTCATGAGGGGTTCCCTCAATCATCAGGAGATTTTAATGGGAGCATTCACATACCATGGTTTATATAGGGCACAGAGTGGGTGGGTACAGGCTGGCGTAGGGGCGTGGTGATTGGCTCATGTGTTACCTAGGAGGTGTTTCCGTCTGTGGCGGCATGCTGATACAATTTCGCTGCGCTTGTTGAGGGATGGCAGGTCTGGACGGTATATAATAAACAGTTTCTCTTTCCAGCATAGGTTGCATCTTTTATTACCACTATTGTAAGGTGTGCTGGATGCAAGAATTTGCCATGTTATTGAATATTCAACATTATTGTCTTTGAGGTCCCAAATGTGTTTGCTGAGTTCTGTGGTATTCCGCAGGTTTTGGTTCCTGAAAGAAGCCTTGTGATTGTTCCATCTGGTTTTAAACTCTACCTCGGTTAATCCTACATATGTGTCGGATGTGTTAATGTCCTTGCGTGTTACCTTAGATTGGTAAACAACTGATGTTTGTAAGCACCCCCCGTTGAGAGGGGGGTGCTTACAAACATCAGTTGCTTGAAAGAGAAACTGTTTATTATATACCGTCCAGACCTGTCATCCCTCAACAAGCGCAGCGAAATTGTATCAGCATGCCGCCACAGACGGAAACACCTCCTAGGTAACACATGAGCCAATCACCACGCCCCGACGCCAGCCTGTACCCACCCACTCTGTGCCCTATATAAACCATGGTATGTGAATGCTCCCATTAAAATCTCCTGATGATTGAGGGAGCCCCTCATGAAACAGGCCTGTAGAGATGAAGTAGTCTTGTGATTTTTTCCCACACATACATATATTGCGCTCTACTACGGTATCGAGCACTATTTTTTGGATAACCTTATTAAGACATATATATATATATATATATATATATATATATATATATATATATATATATATATATATATATACATATATATGTATATATATATGTATATATATATATATATATATATATATATATATATATATATATATATATATATATATATATATATATATATATATATATATATATATACTACTATATACACTTGTGATTTAGGGCTATATAAATAAACATTGATATATATATATATATATATATGTATATATATTTATATATATAAAATCCATTCAAAATGTTTCATTTCTATAACAGATATTTTTGTAATTGTATTTATTTAATATTTATTTTTAGTACACAAAATATAATTAAATAAATAGAATTCACATATTTTTTTGATTTGTATCAATTTATATTTCTTCATTTTTTTGAATAAGACCAAAATACTACATAGCACAAGCGATCTGAATTGATACAGTGCACTTCTACAACCACAATCCAATAAATGACAACCACGTATCCCACCTGGCATCTAAGTTTTCCGTCTATCCTCCCATCCATCCATTCATTTTCTTTTATATGTCTCGGGTCTGGACCATGAGTTTAGCAGTCTCATTATAGAAAAGTCCAGACATCCCTTCAGGGGACACCAAGGCATTTAGGTCAGCATCTAATTTCTCCCCATGGGATTAGTCTTTCCTCAGTGAAATTCATACCTATCGGGAATTGTCGGTTAAAAGTGAGCATTATTACAGTATCCTGGTAAAGGCATGGATTTCATTATATAGTGGAGGTGTAGCTATTAGATATGGAGAGCAAAAAGCTCTCCATTTCTTCCCTGATCCTGTTTTTGTGTCGCAGTTCTGGATGTCAGCGCTTTCCACAACCATGCCCATCCCCTCAGGCGCCTTCATGCCAGTATTTATATTAGGTAAGAGGATTTTTTTTTTGTCTGTAACACCAGCGCAGTCATCGCCCGCTGACCTTCAGTTTGGTTTGTCTTCACCAGCGTGCCTTATCTCGCTCCTATAGGAGCCGCTTTTGGTCGCCTCGTAGGGGAGATCATGGCTACTCTGTTCCCAAACGGAATCCTATTTGATGGCATTGTGTATCGCATCCTGCCAGGAGGTTACGCCGTCATTGGTCAGTCTCACTCCCTCAGTCGTCTCGTGGGGTTGTCTGTAAATTGTCCTTTGGCTTGACCTTCCTTATGGTGGAAAATTGTGTATGGCCTCCAGTATTATTTGACCTTTTTAACCATTAAAAGGAGTGCATCAGAATATTTTTAAACTAATTTCTTACTTTCAAAAATTTTCCTTTTTTTTTGCATTGGATAAAAATCTAATTTTTGGTTTGCGTTATAGTGGACACTAAAATATTGCCTCAAAGGGCTGTGGCTCTTTTACAATAAACATTTGAAAACTGACAAAATTGAGTACGTAGTAATATCAGAGGTCTGATTGGCGCTCATACAAAACCCAAAACCAGTGAAGTTGGCACGTTGTGTAAATGGTAAATAAAAACAGAATACAATGATTTTCAAATAATTTTCAACCTATATTCAATTGCATAGACTACAAAGACAAGATACTTAAAGTTCGAACTGGAAAACTTTGCTATTTTTGACAAATATCAGCTCATTTGGAATTTGATGCCTGCAACATGTTTAAAAAAAACGCTGGCACAAGTGGCAAATAAGACAGTTGAGAAAGTTGAGGAATGCTCATCAAACACTTATTTGGAACATCCCACAGGTGAAGAGGCTAATTGGGAACAGTTGTGTGCCACGATTGGGTATAAAAGCAGCTTCCATTCACAAACAAGGATGGGGCGAGGGTCACCACTTTGTGAACAAATGCGTGAGCAAATTGTCGAACAGTTTAAGAACAACATTTCTCAACGAGCTATTGCAAGGAATTTAGGCATTTCACCATCTACGGTACGTAATATCATCAAAAGGTTCAGAGAATCTGGAGAAATCACTGCACTTAAGCGGCAAGGCCGAAAACCAACATTGAATGCCCGTGACCTTCGATCCCTCAGGCGGTACTCCATCAAAAACCGACATCAGTGTGTAAAGGATATCACCACATGGGCTCAGGAGCACTTCAGAAAACCACTGTCAGTTGGTTGCTACATCTGTAAGTGCAAGTTCAAACTCTACTATGCAAAGCGAAAGCCATTTATCAACAACACCCAGAAACGCCGCCGGCTTCGCTGGGCCCAAGCTCATCTTAGATGATGCAAAGTGGAAAAGTGTTCTGTGGTCTGGCGAGTCCACATTTCAAATTGTTTTGGAAACTGTGGACGTCGTGTCCTCTGGACCAAAGAGGAAAATAACCATCCGGACTGTTATAGGCACAAAGTTCAAAAGCCAGCGTCTGTGATGCCCAAGGCATGGGTAACTTACACATCTGTGAAGGCACCATTAATGCTGAAAGGTACATACAGGTTTTGGAGCAACATATGTTGCCATCCAAGCAACATCTTTTTCATGGACATCCCTGCTTATTCCAGCAAGACAATGCCAAGCCACATTCTGCACGTGTTACAACAGCGTGGCTTTGTAGTAAAAGAGTGCAGGTACTAGACTGGCCTGCCTGTAGTCCAGACCTGTCACCCATTGAAAATATGTGGCGCATTATGAAGCCTAAAATACCACAAGGGAGACCCCGGACTGTTGAACAACTTAAGCTGAATGGCAAAGAATTCCACCTAAAAAGCTTCAAAAATTGGTCTCCTCAGTTCCCAAACGTTTACTGAGTGTTGTTAAAAGGAAAGGCCATGTAACACAGTGGTAAAAATTCCCCTGTGCCAACTTTTTTGCAATGTGTTGCTGCCATTAAATTCTAAGTTAATGATTATTTGCAAAAAAAAAAAAAAAAATGTTTCTCAGTTCAAACATTAAATATCTTGTCTTTGTAGTCTATTCAATTGAATATAGGTTGAAAAAGATTTGCAAATTATTGTATTCTGCTTTTATTTACGATTTACACAACGTGCCTATTTCACTGGTTTTGGGTTTTGTAGATAAAAATTGTCATAGGTCCCATGTAAGTGAAAATGACAAAACATTGTTCTTTGTGCAGTTTAACCTCTGCTCCTGTCCATGGATGGATGGTGTGCCATGCTATATAATATCCTCTGCTCCCTCCCAGGTGCGGCGGCCATGACGGGTGCCGTTACTCATACAGTTTCCACCGCAGTGATCTGCTTTGAGCTGACGGGTCAGATCTCCCACATTCTCCCCATGATGGTGGCGGTCATTCTGGCCAACATGGTGGCTCAGGGTCTGCAGCCTTCGCTCTATGACTCCATCATCCAGGTGAAGAAGCTGCCCTACCTGCCTGAGCTGGCCCTAGGGCACATCAGGTAAAGAACATCGTCACCTAATGAGTCTGGAAATATCGTCATTGTCACGTTCAAACACTGAGGACATCTATTAAACAAGACAAAAGGCAAGGAATCAAACAGAGACAGAATTCAATTTGGACTCAATATTAAGGAGAGACATGGCCACTGCACTCTCTGTACAGTCCTGCACCACGCTCTGACGAAGAAGGTTTTCGTCTCCTCATTTATTCAGGTGTTCAATGTTCACGCACCAACACATGTCACAGCAGGAATGGGAAGTATGTAAAACAGTCATTGTTTTCGGTCGCTTTGAAGACCCAAGAAGAGGATTTCTCGGGCTTGGGCTCTTTCTGGATCCAGCTGGGGCAGGTGTTGGAGGACAATGGATAACCCCTCCCGTCTCCTGACCACAGTGACTTCAAGAGGGCAGCGGGTCGTAAATAGCGTTGACCTCGGTTACCAAATAGTTGGAAGAGAGTTTGTGAAATACTTCAGAGAGAGTTCGTTTAACACTTCAAAGAGAGTTCCTCTGGAAGTTGAGCAGATCCTGCCATCTGTCCGTGTTGAAATCACAGTGGCGTTTCACGAGCCTTCTTCCTCTTGTTAGGCCTCGAAAGACAGCATTCATAATACAACGTTTCTTTTGTGATAACTTACAAACAATTATTCCAACAGTCGTGGTCAATAATTTCTGCATTGTTGCTTCATCAGCAAATACAACATCTTTGTGGAGGACATCATGGTGCGCAAGGTCAAGTTCTTGTCGTCTCACTCCACCTATCGTGAACTGAATCACCTGCTGGAGACAACCACGCTGAAGACCATCCCCCTGGTTGACTCCAAAGGTTGGAGGCATTGGGAAATTTTCCATTAAGTCATTCAATTGTGAAATAGTAACTTGAATATTTCTATTGAAAATAATTTCTTTCATAATGGCCAATTTATAGATTTTATGTTGGGTTTATACATTTATGACCTTTTTAAACATTCTATGACGTCATTCAATGCGGCATCATGAAAAGAATGTTCCTTAAACTATTAAAGCCACTATTAAATAATATAAGTATATACAAATGACATTAAATACTGAAAACATTATGAATTCTATAACCTAATATGTTCAATTTATTGATTTAATTATGGATTTATACATTTCATTACCTATTTAATTATTCTATGGGATATTTAAATGCTGCAACATAAAAAAAAAGGCCGTTAAACAATTAAAATAACCATTAAATAATTACCATACAAATACTAAAATAAGTCATAAAATATATAGATTAATATATAATGGTCTTGGAATACATCATTACAAAAAGTTCATATCAACTTATTAAAAAATATAATTTACCATTAATTTAATACATAGAAGATGTTATGCATTATTGCACATTTACCAATTGTATTTTGCTTTATGAGTTTGAATGTTTATTTTGTTGTACTCTTGATTTAACTCGGCATTCTGATTGACATCAAGACCTCTTTCACAAGAGCTAGATTTCATTTTGGTTTAGCATAAACTAGAATAGGATAAACCAGTGATTCTCAAACCGTGGTGCGTGGGTTCTATCTAGTGGTACACCAAAGAACCACTTGAATACAGTGTTTTATTTTTCCTGTATTAAAACACAGTGTTGCTGTTCAAACTGTGTTTAATGTTACAGTTGCCAAAATATTAGATGTATGTGTTAAATAAAACCTCTGCCTTGTTTTTAATGAATACTTAGGCCTACCACGCTACTTTTTTAAAATGTTGGTCATTGTGGCGGTATTGGAGAGCCAAGTGTTTTCTAAGTTGGTACTTGGTAAAAAAAAAAAGTTTGAGAACCACTGGGATAGACTTTATTTTAACCCAGAGGGGGAAGGCTGTGGATGTGGTGCAGATTTTACATACAGTAACAAAAGAAAAATGTAATAAAAAACAATGAAAGATAAAGAAAGAGTAATAATAATAATTGTAAGACCGCTATTACCGCCTCTGCACATATTCACACTAAATGATTGCGCTGTGTACAAATAATAAAACAGAAACACTTTCTTGACACCGACTGAGCGAAAATTTTTGAACACCAAGAAAAAAAGCAGTATCCAAAATATTTACCTATGCTTTTCAACGCATCATAAAACAATGGCCTAATAAAATAAATCTATGAATTAAACTTGTAATAAATAAACAATTAATTGTTTCAATAGAATAATATATTTCACAATTTAATAAACATTATTAATATATATATATTTCATTTCAACATTAAAATTAATTTAAATACATTAACATTTTGATTAATTCAAATCAAATGTGTGTCTATGTATATAATAGTTTTTTCATTAATTTATTTTGTTATAAAAAACTTTTAAGTTTGCCAATTCTATGATTAATGACATTCTTCCATAAAATACACTGATAAATGTTTATATTATTTAAAAGAAAACTGGTTTTGTTTAATAAAATTATACCCAAACAAAGTCAAATACACCCACAAATGAACCCTTTTTTCCCTTTTATTTTTAAATTGAGACAAAGATTATTTATGTATTTAATATTTGTATGCCTACTATGGTATATTATTTATTTATTATTTATTTGTTCACTGTTCTGTTACAGAGAACAAGGAAATGGTATAAAATTCCTAAGGTATGAAAAGGGGTAGGATTAAATAAGCTCTGCTTCTTCCTACTCCTTTGCGGACGTGCTGTAATGAAATAACTTGAATTGTTTGATGCATTAAATTGTATCGTATGCATGTTCGAAATAAACTGTAACTGAACTGAACTGAAATAAGGCAACAAGAGAAGTAAAACACTTCTCTTTTCTAAAGTAAATCGCTACAGCAAATGTGGGCATCTCCATCAACAATATAATTTGCCTGAGTGAGTGGATAGGACAGATTTAAAATAATAAATAAATAAACTAATTTAGATTTTTTTTTAATCGATTAAGAATCGTTACAAATAGGAATCTTTGTTTTGACACCCTTAGTTTTAATGTGGTATGAAAAGTGACTAAATGTTCTTTTAATGCTCTTATGAATGAAAGAATCCATGATTCTCCTGGGTTCCATCGAGAGGACGGAGCTGCAAGCCGTCATGGACTGGTATCTGTCGGCAGCCAGACGGGTCTTTGAGACAGGTCAAAGTTCACCGGGCCAAGACTCCAAAATGAGCTGGGAGTCGTTCACCTTTGTAGACGAGGAGGGCGGAGAAGAGGGAGAGGATAAGGTACGGCAAGGGCAATAAAGATGGCTGCAGTTGTTTATCATGCAGCACATTTTCATACTATGCTTTATGGACAGAGTGGACCGGTCCAGGATGAATGTAACGGTCCTATCCCAACTCCTAAACTTCAGGAGACCTCCAGTAATCACACAAGCTCAGGTAAACACATAAAGAAGACCTGTCCTTTAAAATTTTCTTCAACCATTGTGTCTTCATGTCCCCAGACAAGCGCAAACCTTCTGTCAGGAATGCTCTTCAAAGACTCTTCTCCTCTTCATCATCGACAGGACAGACTGACACACAGGTGACCAGAGGGACAGGAAGACATGTCCAACATCGCCAATATTTTTGTAATTTTTTTATTGAACAACAAACATACATTTATAATTCACTCAACAGTCAAGGCACTTTCAACAACAAGGAAAGAAAAAAAATACAGATATAGCATTAAATATGAATAAATAATGATAATAATAAATATATTTAAAAAATATTTAAAAATAAAAAAAATTACAAAAAGGGCTACCTAAATCACTTTAAATGTTTTTAACAAAGATATAATTTGAAGGGCTTTTGTACTCTTAATCATTCTCCAAGATTTGATTGATAATTGTAAACCATTAAGCCGATTAGAAAATGTAGGCCTTACTTTCATAAATCGACATTTATGTAGATTTTTTTTTGCCTGGAGCATAATAATGTTGTCAAACATTTCTATGTTACAGTCGTTTATAAAAATACCAAATGTGATATCTTCTATAGTGAATGGGGACATCTCCACACCCTTGTTTCTCAGCCAATCTCTGATCTCCTCCCAAAACACATGTACACTCTCACATTCCACAAACAGATGATTGACATCCTCGACAGCAGTGGTTCTCAAATGGGGGTACGCGTACCCCTGGGGGTACTTGAAGGTATGCCAAGGGGTACGTGAGATTTTTTTTAAATGTCTGTCAAAAAGAACTGTGAAAGAAATGCAACAATAGAATATTCAGTGTTGACAGATAGATTTTTTGTGGACATGTTCCATAAATATTGATGTTAAAGATTTCTTTTTTTGTGAAGAAATGTTTAGAATTAAGTTCATTAATCCAGATGGATCTCTATTACAATCCCCAAAGAGGGCACTTTAAGTTGATGATTATTTCTATGTGTAGAAATCTCTATTTATAATTGAATCACTTGTTTATTTTTCAACTATTTTTGGAGTTATTTTGATATCTTTTTTTCCAAATAGTTCAAGAAAGACCACAACAAATGAGCAATATTTTGCACTGTTATACAATTTAATAAATCAGAACTGATGACATAGTGCTGTATTTTACTTTTTTATCTCTTTTTTTTTTTCAACCAAAAATGCTTTGCTCTGATTAGGGGGTACTTGAATTAAAAAAAATGTTCACAGTGGGTACATGACTGAAAAAAGGTTGAGAACCACTGCTCTACAGCTCCACATATACAGGTAAAAGCCAGTAAATTAGAATATTTTGAAAAACTTGATTTATTTCAGTAATTGCATTCAAAAGGTGTAACTTGTACATTATATTTATTCATTGCACACAGACTGATGCATTCAAATGTTTATTTCATTTAATTTTGATGATTTGAAGTGGCAACAAATGAAAATCCAAAATTCCGTGTGTCACAAAATTAGAATATTACTTAAGGCTAATACAAAAAAGGGATTTTTAGAAATGTTGGCCAACTGAAAAGTATGAAAATGAAAAATATGAGCATGTACAATACTCAATACTTGGTTGGAGCTCCTTTTGCCTCAATTACTGCGTTAATGCGGCGTGGCATGGAGTCGATGAGTTTCTGGCACTGCTCAGGTGTTATGAGAGCCCAGGTTGCTCTGATAGTGGCCTTCAACTCTTCTGCTTTTTTGGGTCTGGCATTCTGCATCTTCCTTTTCACAATACCCCACAGATTTTCTATGGGGCTAAGGTCAGGGGAGTTGGCGGGCCAATTTAGAACAGAAATACCATGGTCTGTGAACCAGGCACGGGTAGATTTTGCGCTGTGTGCAGGCGCCAAGTCCTGTTGGAACTTGAAATCTCCATCTCCATAGAGCAGGTCAGCAGCAGGAAGCATGAAGTGCTCTAAAACTTGCTGGTAGACGGCTGCGTTGACCCTGGATCTCAGGAAACAGAGTGGACCGACACCAGCAGATGACATGGCACCCCAAACCATCACCCAACCATGCAAATTTTGCATTTCCTTTGGAAATCGAGGTCCCAGAGTCTGGAGGAAGACAGGAGAGGCACAGGATCCACGTTGCCTGAAGTCTAGTGTAAAGTTTCCACCATCAGTGATGGTTTGGGGTGCCATGTCATCTGCTGGTGTCGGTCCACTCTGTTTCCTGAGATCCAGGGTCAACGCAGCCGTCTACCAGCAAGTTTTAGAGCACTTCATGCTTCCTGCTGCTGACCTGCTCTATGGAGATGGAGATTTCAAGTTCCAACAGGACTTGGCGCCTGCACACAGCGCAAAATCTACCCGTGCCTGGTTTACGGACCATGGTATTTCTGTTCTAAATTGGCCCGCCAACTCCCCTGACCTTAGCCCCATAGAAAATCTGTGGGGTATTGTGAAAAGGAAGATGCAGAATGCCAGACCCAAAAACGCAGAAGAGTTGAAGGCCACTATCAGAGCAACCTGGGCTCTCATAACACCTGAGCAGTGCCAGAAACTCATCGACTCCATGCCACGCCGCATTAACGCAGTAATTGAGGCAAAAGGAGCTCCAACCAAGTATTGAGTATTGTACATGCTCATATTTTTCATTTTCATACTTTTCAGTTGGCCAACATTTCTAAAAATCCCTTTTTTGTATTAGCCTTAAGTAATATTCTAATTTTGTGACACACGGAATTTTGGATTTTCATTTGTTGCCACTTCAAATCATCAAAATTAAATGAAATAAACATTTGAATGCATCAGTCTGTGTGCAATGAATAAATATAATGTACAAGTTACACCTTTTGAATGCAATTACTGAAATAAATCAAGTTTTTCAAAATATTCTAATTTACTGGCTTTTACCTGTATAACAGCCATCAACCTCCATGTTAAATTTTTGTTTCAAAAAATCCTTTGAAGGGTATATTCCATTAATAATTTTAAATTGTATTTCTTTAATTTTGGAAAGAATTGGGTATGTAATATATCTTGTCCTTAATTTCCTTCGCTCAATTTTTGTAAACTCCTTCAGGATATATTGTCTATGAACTGTGCCCGGAAAATATTATTTCACTAAAACTGCCCTCATATATTTGTTGGAACATTTTTCATCACAGAAATGAACATGTTCAATATTAAGGTTTCTCAGACAAGGGGTAGTATTTGAATATAAAAACATATTGAGTCACCATAGATTTTAAAAATAGAGGTTTTGCTTTGGTGATCTTTTGAAACAGATTTGTTTGAACAAAAACATTGACCAACATCGCCAATAAATCAAGAAAGCTTCACATTTGTTTTTGTTTTGTCCGTGCAGGACACAGCGCCCCCTACATTAACTGACACTATGTCCCCAGAGGAGGTAATGCCGGTCAACATTATCAGCCAATGAGAAGATGTTGTACTGGAAGTGTGACCGTTGGCTGTCTTGTGATTGGCTGCTGCAGATCAAAGCATGGGAAGAGGGCGAGATGGATAAGCCAATGGACATGGAGCAGATACGCATTGACCCCTCCCCTTTTCAGCTGGTGGAAAGAACATCTTTGCACAAGGTGAGCGACGATAAGGAACATTTCATGGTAAAATAATATATATTTTTAAATGCTATTATGACCATATTATGTGCCTTTACTAGAATACAACCATAACGCCAATGCAGTTTATGTTTTTATTTATTGCTTAATTGCTAACACCTGTATGTGCCCTACCAATGTCAAGAAGGCTGGAGTGTAAAGACTAATGAAAACAAAGCTATTCTAGTAAAATAATTGCTATATATTTATGTTATTTTTGTACCAAATTAAGTTTTGTAAATTCTGATAAGCTTGAATATGCGCACATTTCTGAGTTTTTATCTGCCAGCTTGCTAGCCAACAAAGCTAACGAGGCTAGCTTATTGACATATCTAAAAGTTTCAGGTAACTGTTAGTTTTAGACCAAAATCATGAGTTTGTAAAAAAAAAATATCACAACAACATTTATCATCAAAGTCATTGAGCAAAACACATGAACATTCTGGAACATTCCATGCTCCATCGGGTAAGCTAGGCCAGTGGTCCCTAACCACCGGTCTGGGAACCGCAACCGGTCCGTGACGCATGTGCTACTGGCATACTTGCCAACCCTCCCGAATTTTCCGGGAGACTCCCGAAATTCAGCGCCTCTCCCGAAAACCTCACGGGACAAATATTCTCCCGAAAATCTCCCGATTTTCAGCCGGAGCTGGAAGCCACGCCCCCTCCAGCTTCATGCGGACCTGAGTGAGGACAGCCTTTTTTCATGACGGGAGGACAACAGGGTGACAAGAACTAAATCATCCAGACTAGAGATAAATTGTATTATTATGTTTATCTTACCTAAAAATAAATATATTTATTAATTTAAAAAAAATTCAAATAAATACATTTTTACTATATTTTGCTAAAAACATCAAAATTAATTGTATTTTTCTTTGTATTTTTTCCTGACTCCTTACCACATCCAGCCGTAGAATTATACATTAAAATAAACATATTTGAAAGAATTGATTCTAAATTATCATAATAATTCATTTAAAATGACAATATTTAATTATTAAAATAATTGCTTGTTTATCAAGAACTTTAGCATTTTATTCATTACATTTTGAAACTCTCAGAAGCCAAGTTATGTTATATTCCTTAAGATTTATTTATGCAAGTTTGAAGTATCAATTATCCAAACAATTTTGTTTGCATATTTTCAGGATGTAGATATCTCTATATATGTATGTATATATATATATATATATATATAATGTGTATGAAATACTTGACTTGGTGAATTCTAGCTGTCAATATACTCCTCCCCTCTTAACCACGCCCCGCCCCACCCCCGACCACGCCCCCAACCCCCACCTCCCGAAATCGGAGGTCTCAAGGTTGGCAAGTATGGCTACTGGGCCGCAGAGAAATATAAAATAATTTATAAATGACTACATTTTCTCCGACTTAACTTTCGCCTGTCTAACTCATGCTTGCCAACCCTCCCGATTTTCCCGGGAGACTCCCAAATTTCAGTGCCCCTCCCGAAAATCTCCCAGGGCAACCATTCTCCCGATTTCCACCCGGACAACAATATCGGAGGCGTGCCTTAAAGGCACTGCCTTTAGCGTCCTCTACAACCTGTCGTCACGTCTGCTTTTCCTCCATACAAACAGTGTGCCGGCCCAGCCACATAATATATGCTGCTTCTACACACACATAAGTGAATGCAAGGCATACTTGATCAACAGCCATACAGGTCACACTGAGGGTGGCCGTACAAACAACTTTAACACTGTTACAAATATGTGCCACACTGTGAACCCACACCAAACAAGAATGACAAACACATTTCGGGAGAACATCCGCACCGTAACACAACATAAACACAACAGAACAAATACCCAGAACCCCTTGCAGCACTAACTCTTCCGGGACGCTACAATATACACTCCCCCCTCCCCATCTCCCGAATTCGGAGGTCTCAAGGTTGGCAAGTATGGTCTAACTAGACACACCAATAAGCTTGTTTATAGATGTACAATAAAACTCCTCATAGGTAGTTGCCATTTGTTATATTTGTAATAACTTTGTGACATGATACAATGCACATTAATGAACATATACAATATAAATGTGACAGATTGTAGTCAAAGGCGGATTTCCATCTGCATCTCATTGCAAAGAAACAAGCCCAGGACTCCCAGTAATTCAGCGTTTTTTGTGAGTTGTATTTTTCATGCACTTATTTTTGCTGTATTTTATCTGACACAAGTGGAAAGCCGGTCCCTGGAAATAATGTCTACATTAAACCGGTCCGTGGCGCAAAAAAGGTTGGGGACCACTGAGCTAGGCTACCCTCAAGGCTCCACTAGTCTTTTTTTCTGATTGATTTTCTAATTACTTACATTAAGTTCGATTATTCAATATGTGACTTGAAAAAGCATCTTATGTCCAAAACTTGTGAGAGTAAACCTGATTATGTCAATAAAAAACTCCACTCTGGAAAAGTGTTAGTTTATAAATGGGAAAATATATTTTTTATTATCTAATTAATTGTTGCTTTTCCCAATTAATTTGATGATTTGAAAGTGTTTTAACAGTATTATTAACAGTTTCCATTTTTTTCATGGTTTCATTTGTAAATAGAATATATATTTTTAACTTTAAAATAGATTATATTGACTTCAATTGAATTGAACATTTTTCCAAGTACTGACTGTACAGTGTAACGAATCATCTGGGCGTTGGGGAATTATAAATATTTTAATGCCAGAATATTATTTTTAAATTAGCTGATGTTAAAGTTAAAGTACCACTGATAGTCACACACCCACTAGGTGTGGTGAAAGTACTCTCTGCATTTGAGCCATCCCCTTGTTCCACCCCCTGGGAGATGAGGGGAGCAGTGAGCAGCAGCGGTGGCCGTGCTCGGGAATCATTTTGGTGATTTAACCCCCAATTCCAACCCTTGATGTATAATAGTATCTAATATTATCATTCAAAAATGATTTTACAATGTTATTTATTATTTTCATATTTTTTATGTATTTAGTTGTATTCAAAATGTTTTTAATTGTCTAAATGTATTAATATTTGTATGTATTAACATTTGTGTATATTGTAATTGTGCAATTTTTTTTACACCTGGGAGGTGATTGATGGCAGTGCCTATATGTTAATGTATCAAGTGCTTTGTGACTTGCTAATGCAATGCATTGTAGAGAAAAGTGTTTACGAGCTTAAGAGCAGCCATGCAAGAAGAATGCTGTCACGTTCCAACACATTTAACACTGACTGGATTGTGCTCTCTCTTCTGTTGTTACTCAGACCCACACACTCTTCTCTCTGCTGGGTCTCAGTCACGCCTACGTCACCAGCATTGGCAAGCTGGTGGGTGTGGTCGCACTCAAAGAGGTACAAGACACTTATATCATTTTATTTGTCAGCGTGTCTTTTGTGATATTTAATGATATGCAATTGTAACTTAGAGACTACTGCAATATTACCGTTAAAATAATATATTGCTTTTTTTGAGAAAGGCTCTTATTACTCTTGCCCAGGGGTGTCCAAACCCCTGGGCAAGCTCGCCGTCCTCTTTAGTTTGGCCTGCGAGACGACGGCACAAGTTCAGTTTCAATAAGCAACCTGGTTGTTCATGTTTAATTGTAATATCCAGAGTCTGACAGGTGGCAAATTGTCAAAATCTTATGGTCAATGTCAGTAACTGAGGTCAGTGACTATGATATAGAATTGTTGGGCATCAAGAACACAGCATTTACATATAAGACACAATCCAAACAACCTTTCTTAGTCATGGTGCAGAAAAAAAAATCAACCTGCACAAAAAGTCAACACACATAGTCACACATAACACAACCTGCACACTTTGTGGATATTTTTTTTTTTTTAAAACATCCCGACCCCATAAAAAATTACACCCATTTAAATCCATTGCAAGGCATGATGGGAAAAATGCAAAAAACTCTTTACACACTTATCCATGTTTGACTTGTAGCTGTTTGATATTTCTAAATGATTACAAAGCTTTAAATAGTCACGGAAGTAAACAAGGTAGGAGTTGGACTTTCACATTCTCTTAGCATTCAATTATAATAATTATTAATTATATATCCATTATATTATTATAATATGGAAACAAACACACACACATATATATATATATATATATATATATATATATATATAGGCCAAATACCTACCGGAATCAATAAAAGGCTATCGATGCTGTCATCTAGCAAAGCTGAATTTGACCAAGCAACCCCCCCGTACCAAAAAGCCCTTGATGAAAGCGGATACAATTTCACCCTCACCTATGAACCCACGCCAGAAAACCAGCCAAAAAAGAACAGAAAACGAAACGACATCATCTGGTACAACCCCCCATACAGCAAAAACGTCTCAACTAACATTGGACACAAATTCCTCAATCTGATTGACAAACACTTTCCCAAAGACAACACCCTAAGAAAAGTATTCAACAAGAACAACATTAAATTGAGCTACAGCTGCATGAACAATATACGACAAATCATCTCAAACCACAACAAAACAATTGCAAATGAGCCGTCGGCCCCCAGACAGAGCGACTCCAAAACCAACAAAGACTGTAACTGTCGAAAGAAACCTGATTGCCCCCTCAACGGGGGGTGCTTACAAACATCAGTTGTCTACCAATCTAAGGTAATACGCAAGGACATTAACACATCCGACACATATGTAGGATTAACCGAGGGAGAATTCAAAACCAGATGGAACAATCACAAGGCTTCTTTCAGGAACAAAAACTTGCGAAATACCACAGAACTCAGCAAACACATTTGGGACCTCAAAGACAATAATGTTGAATATTCAATAACATGGCAAATTCTTGCATCCAGCACACCTTACAATAGTGGTAATAAAAGATGCAACCTATGCTTGAAAGAGAAACTGTTTATTATTTACCGTCCAGACCTGTCATCCCTCAACAAGCGCAGCGAAATTGTCACAGCATGCCGCCATAGACGGAAACACCTCCTAGGTAACACATGAGCCAATCACCACGCCCCTAGGCCAGCCTGTACCCACCCATTCTGTGCCCTATATAAACCATGGTATGCGAATGCTCCCATTAAAATCTCCTGATGATTGAGGGTACCCCCCCTCATGAAACAGGCCTGTAGAGATGAAATAGTCTTGTGATTTTTTTTCCCACACATACATATATATATATATATATATATATATATATATATATATATATATATATATGTTACTTTGCATGCAGTAGGCTTTCATGCCCCCGGCCAATTTTTTTTAGCCCAATACGGCTCCCCAGTCAAAAAGTTTGGACACCCCTGATCTAGTGGTTAGTGTGAGATCGGTAGGTTGTGAGTTCAAACCTCGGCCGGGTCATACCAAAGACTACAAAAATGGGACTCATTAACTCCCTGCTTGGCACTTAGCATCAAGGGTTGGAATTGGGGGTTAAATCACCAAAATGATTGCCGGGCGCGGCCACCGCTGCTGCCCACTGCTCCCTGCACCTCCCAGGGGGTGATCAAGGGTGATGGGTCAAATGCAGAGAATAATTTTGCCACACCTAGTGTGTGTGTGACAATCATTGGCACTTTAACTTAACTTAACTCTTGCCCATTTCTATTGTTTTTTATTTTGTGGGAAAAAAGTGAACAATTATATAGGGCTGCTACAATTAATCAATTAAATATATTAATTCGATTAGACTACAGCTATGATTTATATTCTGACGTCGTGATTTATTGTTTAATGAGTGTAGCTCATAAAAATGGATGAAATCTAGACCGCATGGAGTGCCTGGAACTTTACATATGCAGACATAGTTTCTGCATGGCTGCTGCAATAGAACGCACATGAGCTAAGTGGTGTGTTGGGACCGGTCGTGGTCTGTGTGACGGCGAACAACGGAGAGGTTTTATTTTTATTTACTAATAATAGACATATGTTAAAGGGACATTTTAATGTTGATGATGCACATTTATTACGAAAAAAAGAATGAAGAGCATGGCAAGTAGAAGAAATTGTTCATTTCAACTATTTCCCTAAAATATGCATTGAGGCTATAAAGTTTACTTGATTAATTGAACAAATTAATAAGTTGATTATTAAAATAATTAACTGCAGCCCTATAATTATATATTTGTTGTGTGTGCATGAAATGGATATAGGAGTGACACTGAAAAGACACAAAACATATATTTTTTAAATCATAATTGTAAAGAATACATTGTAATATTGTGAGAAAAATAGGTTTCAGCAATGAATACAATAAAATGAATAAAAAATATATTATTTTCAAACTGATGATGAAGTGGCGATGATGCGGCAAAAAAGTTAAGAAACATATCAAACCTAGCAAACTGCTCTTTCCAACAGCATTCCTCTTAATGCAAATATTCTAGTAACATTACAATGTTTTTCTAATAAAAAATATCAACAATTTATAATATTATGGCATTGGAAATCAATATATACAGTACTTTTGACAACAAATATATGCTGTATGTATAATCACTACCAATATTTTCAAATGTGTTTATTGTAAGGCTGCAGCTAACGATTATTTTTCTATCGATTAATCTATAGATTATTTTTTCGATTAATCGGTTAATCTATAGATTATTTTTTCGATTAATCTATAGATTATTTTTCCTTTTACCGATTATTTTTTTTATTTAAAATGAAGATGAAAAAATAAATGTAGGCCAGTTTTTTCAAAAGGCATGGCTTTTATTTACAAAAAAAAAAGTATGGCCACTCAGTCAACATTGACAACAACATGACAAAATATTATGTAACAATGTAAACATTTAACAAAATTAAAAGTAGCTTATTTGCTTTTAATGTGCAAATATAAAAGTAAACATCCAGTGCAAATCTTAATATTCTGCAATAGTATAAGCATTTCAAAAGTAAAAGTATTGCTTATTTTGCTTTAAAATGTGCAAAAATAAAGATAAACATCCAATTCAAAAAAGTGCAAAACGGAAATATACTAATAAGTACTGAGTAACATACACACACATATCATATATATATATATATATATATATATATATATATATATATATATATATATATATATATATATATATATATATATATATATACGTGTATATATATATACACACACACACACACACATATATATATATATATATATATATATATATATATATATATATATATATACGTGTATATATATATACACACACACACATATATATATATACGTGTATATATATACACACACACACACATATATATATATATATATATATATATATACATACATTGATATATACAGTATATAATTTATATTTATTTATTTTGCCGTTTTTGTTTACATGTTAAAGGTGTTTTAATGAATATACATGCATGTTTAACATATAGATTCCTTTCTTTCATGAAGACAAGAATATAAGTTGGTGTATTACCTGATTCTGATGACTTGCATTGATTGTAATCAGGAAGTAGTGCTGGTAACGTCCACGTTTTCAAATGGAGGAGAAAAAAAGTTCCTCCTTTCTGTCTAATACCACATGAAAGTGGTTGTTATTTGGCATCTTATTTGTCCACCTTCCATATTCGTTTTTATACCCTTTACAAGAAATACATTGGCGGCAAACTCCGTAGCTTGCTAGCTTGTTTGCGCTGGCTTTCGGAGACTCTTATTTTGAAAGCGCAGGCGCGATGGAGCGGGACTTTTATTGTGAAGACAGGAACTGTGCAGTCAGTCTTTACGGTTGAAATAAAAAAGGGGTCTTTTTTCCTTCACACTTTTGATTGATTGATTGGAACTTTTATTAGTAGATTGCACAGTACAGTACATATTCCGTACAATTGACCACTAAATGGTAACACCCGAAGTTAGCTCGGAGCCAGTCAGGTCATGTGACCCCTGGCTCTGTTTGATTGGTCCAACGTCACCAGTGACTGCATCTGATTGGTGGAACGAAGTGAAACGTCACCAGTAAGGCAGGCACTATGAAGGTCTGTCTGACAGACCAAAACAAACAAAGCGTGCATTAACAGATCGATAAAAATTAGTAGCGAGTAGCGAGCTGAATGTAGATAAAAGTAGCGTAGTAAAAGTAGCGTTTCTTCTTAGGCCGTTTATTGAAATACTCCCACACTTTTGACGACTTTTGGCGTGCTTTTTTCCCCTCGCTCGCACCGCTCGCATCGTCTGCTTTGCGCTCCGCCATGACGATAGTGTGACGTAAATATGCGACGCGTCGACGAACAAAAACGTCCTCGACGTATTTACGTAACCGATGACGTCGACTACGTCGACGCGTCGTTTCAGCCCTAGTTTATTGTAATTGTAAGTTTTTCCTTGTAATCATGACTTTATTCTGAAATACAGTACCGTATTTTTCGGACTATAAGTCACTTCGGAGTATACGTCACACCGGCCGAAAATGCACAATAAAGAAGGAAAAAAAACATATATACGTCGCACTGGAATATAAGTCGCATTTTTGGGGGAAATTTATTTGATAAAAGCCAACACCAAGATTAGACATTTGAAAGGCAATTTAAAATAAATAAAGAATAGTGAACAACAGGCTGAATAAGTGTACGTTATATGAGGCATAAATAACCAACTGGTATGTTATTTGATAAAAGCCAACACCAAGATTAGACATTTGAAAGGCAATTTAAAATAAATAAAGAATAGTGAACAACAGGCTGAATAAGTGTACGTTATATGAGGCATAAAAAACCAACTGAGAATGTGCCTGGTATGTTAACGCAACACATCATGGCAAGAATCATTCAAATAACTATAACACATAGAACATGCTATACGTTTACCAAACAATCTGTCACTCCCGATCGCTAAATCCCATGAAATCTTCCTCCCCGGTGTCGCCTCTGGTATGTCCTTTCTTTCTGCTGCTCGATTGCCGTCCTCTGCTGCAAATTTCACTACGTCCAGCTTGAAATCTGCAGTATATGATTTCCTTTTCGGTGCCATTTTTGTTCAGTCCTTCTCAATTTTTATAAGTTACCGCCAATGTTGATGTGATCCATTTTTTAATAGCTACGACAGTAGCATATAGCAGTTAGCATCCCATGACCCACAATGCACTTCTGCCATGACCCTCCCCCGCCGAATTCTTATTGGTTGACGTGTGAGTGACGATTGCTGACGTGTGCGTGACGATTGCTGCCATTTGCTTCGTCTCTTACGCAAATGAGATAAATAATATTATTTGATATTTTACGGTAATGTGTTAATAATTTCACACATAAGTCGCTCCTGAGTATATGTCGCACCCACGGCCAAACTATGAAAAAAAACTGCGATTTATAATTGAAAAATACGGTACTCGTTAATGGTAAGATAACAACCAACAAAATGTGTCAGTTTTTTTATATCTATTACAGCACCTTACATTTTGTACTATATATCTGGTAGTGCAGTGGTTCTTGCTTCTGCCTTTCATGCAGCTGGCCTTGGTTCAGTTTCTGGCCAGTGCCCCAGGTCATTAAAACAGTTAGCACCATCTTTTAACACTTCTTCCACTTCCGTCCTTGCACGCTACACCGCTACAACAAAGATGACGGGGAGAAGACGCTGTCGAATGTGAGCCACGTAAATAAGACCACCCACATAACGGCGCATCCGGAAGCGACTGTCAGAAAGCGGCTTGAAGATAATCTGTAAAACATAATCTATGCAACATTTTGACCAAATAACCACCATTTCATGTTATGTAGACCACAAGGAAGTGTTTTCCATTTAGAAAAAATAAATAAATATGACTCCTTTAATGCACCCTATAATCCGGTGCGCTTTATATATGGAAAAAAAGATAAAACAATAGACCATTCATTGGCAGTGCGCCTTATAATGCGGTGCGCCCTATGGTCCGGAAAATACGGTACACAAGAGCAGATGTTTGCCACAACTCACGTTTCGACACCCAAACTGTCAGGGCACCCACTTTACTAGTCTGCCACACTCGCACACGTCACACACAACAGTGCCACACTTTAAAGGCACACAGACACACATATCACAGATATTACACGTTGTCTTGTGGCGTTTGCGTTTTTTGTTTTTTTTCTCGACCACCGTATATAGCCACCATTTTTTGTTTTGATGACGTCAAAGACGGGAAAATAGACTTAACGTTTAAAATCTTTATTATTACAAGTGCTAAACTTCAGATGAAGTCTGCCGTTTTTAAATCCAATGTTTTCCTTTAAAAAAATCTAAATCAATCGATTCTCTTTTAAAACGATCTTGGATCCATACCTATGCATACCTGCCAACTACTCCGGTTTTCCCGTAATTAGTACGGTTTTCATCAACCTATTCCGGGTTACGGTTGCAGTGATAAAAAATACGGTTTTTCATTAATACATTTTTTTTTTTTTTTTTTTTAAGTTTTATTCACGAAATCGCGTAACAACAATGACAATCGACACTGCTTCCCGTAACTTCCTATCGAGCCATTCAGAATGCCATGCGTGAGGCTATTGAGCACCGCTGCCAAGCACGAGGCACCTGTTGCCATTGTTTCCAAACGAGCGAACGATCATGGAATCAGCCGGAGGAAAATCGCATACGAGTCTTAAACCGAAAAGAAAACTGCAGTCATTCCGTGAAGAATATTCAAAAGCCTATCCGGGAATAATTATCCGTTCCAAAAAGGGTGAAAACTACGCGAATTGCACCTTGTGCAGACAAGATTTTTCGATCGGACACGGAGGAATTAGCGATGTAAAAGATCACGTTGGGACAAAAAAACACAAGTCTAATGCCGTTGCTAAATTTGGATTTTAGCCACAAAAAGGTAATGACACCAATGTTATCTATTGGAATTGTTTAGTACTGTTATACTGTTAAAAGTGTTTATACTATTTATGCTTTCAAGTCCAAGTTGAAGAAATCTTGTTAAATGTTGACAGCATAACTACCAAAATACAGAAGTATGTCCTTAATATTTTTGCAGTGCTATTTCTGTTGAAAAGTTAAAATGATTACATTAGAGATGTGATGTGCCACTTTTCAAGTGTCTGATGGCTTAAATTAATTTTCATTAATTTTTCATATTTTGAATTCTTTTGAAAGGCTTACAAAAAAACTACATTTGAATTGTAATTCCATGCTATTGACAGGACTATTAATTTTAATGAAGTTAGCTTACCATGTTTACAGTATGATAATTGTAATAGAAATGTGAATTTTAGGCACAGAATATTTTTTACAATTGAACAAGGCAGTAGATTATACAAGCTTGGACAGAAAGTTAATAATGACACCAATTTTTTTGTTAATGGAATTGTTTAGTACTGTTTTACCATTTGTTTACTGTAAAAAGTGTTTATACTGTTTATACTTTCAATTAACAAATTGAAGTCTTGTGAAAGGTTGACAGGATAACTGGCATTAACTGTCAAAATAATTTCAAACTATTGAAGTTAGCTTACAGAATAAACATGTCAATCAACCCATATGATTTTTGCTGTAATATTTTTGTTTTGAAAAGTCACTGTGACTGATAGAAAGTGATGGTTTTAGCAACATTTTAACCTGTCTGAATGCAATCAATCATTTTGCGTCGGGGGGCGAACCCCCCACCAGGACTTTGTCCTGGACCTACCGGGGCCTACGGCCCCTGGACCCTGGCTACTAGGTTTTTCTGATTTCAAAAGTTGGCAGGTATGACTATGTCTAGGAAGGCAAACTTGCCGAGCACAAATCGACATACTTGAAATGTAGGAATATAAATCGATCCATCGTTGTATTGCTCAATCAATACACACCTAGGCCAACATGTGTTGTGTCAAATAGTACTAAATGTTCAACATAGTGATCTAAATGACCTTGCCTTCTTGTCTTGCTACAGTTACAAAAAGCCATCGAGGGCTCCACTCGGAGCGGCGTGCGCCTCCGTCCGCCATTGGCCAGCTTCCGGGACGCCAGCAGGAAATCCAAGAAACACCAACCTCCCTCCTCCACCCCGTCTTCCCCCACGTGGGACAGGGACCTTTGGGGCGAGGGTAGCAGAAGGGAGGGGGAACAGGCCAGGATGGAGTCCAAGGAGGACTCCCAAGGAGGGATGTCTGCCTGTCACCCACCCTCCTCGCCCGGCAGCACAAGGAGCGCTGAAGGTGGAGGCGGCGACTCAGCCAGCACACACAAGCCGGTGTCCCCTTCCACGTCCTCTCCCGCCTCAGCATCACCCACTGACTCTCCGGGCTCACCCGCCAGCCCGGCCCTCACACTGTCCTCCCTGCAGGAGAGACAGGAGAGCGAAGAGTCGGACGAGCCCATCTAGGACTGACAAACTTTGTGCTGGGTGATGTTCTTCAAACTTTTCTACTTTTTTTTTTCGCCTCTACAAATCTCTGGTGCCTTCCTGTGTCTTTGACAAACTTTTGACTTCTTCACCTTCACCTCTGTCCATTTATAAGATGATACAGTGCATCAATGTCTACTTATTTTCTCCAGAAACCTCAATGAAAGACTGACAGACATGATGATGGAATAATATATTGTTAATAACTTAATAACACTGACCTTCAGGAGGCATTTAATGGTAATTTGAATTTAATTATCCAAAATCACTTAAAAAAAGATCTGTAATTTGTAAGGATAATAAATGGGGATATATCAGTATTAATTTATTTTGCTAATACAACTGTTTTGTGAAAATAAATGTACTACTTGTGTACATTTTGTTAATTGTATTTCCTTATGTTAAGAAACAAAACTATGGAGGAAAAAAAATCTACATGTTTTTATTAATATTAATTAGAAATTATTTGTATACTTCAGACCTCTTGTTTCAGTGCAAGGAGTTGTGCCACAGCGGATGTCTGCGTGGATTTGCTCAACTTTCTGTTTCGACAGCAAACTGCTTGAAACTGACTCAACAGGTAGCAGCCAGGTTGTACACTCCATTTTGCCTCATGTAATTCAACACAACACTAAGCAACAGTCAGTTTCTAACATCCATTTCGAAGACTAATCATTTACCGTGCCCTTTCTTTAGGTAAAACTGCAAAAAATACAATTGAGCAAACAAGAAAATATTGATTAAATTCAGTGTAACATTTTTGGAGTTGCTAATTTTGTATTTGTTTTTCCACAGCTAATAAATGATAAGAATAAACACTAATTGTAACGTTAGCTTACCCCAGGGGTCCCCAAACTTTTTGACTCGGGGGCCGCATTAGGTTAAAACAATTTGGCCGGGGGCCGGGCTGTGTATATATATATATATATATATATATATATATATATATATATATACTGTATATATATCCCCTGTGACCCTGTAAGGCAGTGGTCCCCAACCTTTTTGTAACTGCGGACCGGTCAACGCTTAAAAATGTTTTCCCAGGGAGGGGTTTGTCATAAAAAAATACAATCATGTGTGCTTACGGACTGTATCCCTGCAGACTGTATTGATCTATATTGATATATAATGTAGGAACCAGAAATATTAATAACAGAAAGAAACAACCCTTTTGTGCGAATGAGTGTAAATGGGGGAGGGAGGTTTTTTGGGTTGGTGCACTAATTGTAAGTGTATCTTGGGTTTTTTATGTTGCTTTAATTTAAAAAAAATAGTTTTTTTGTTTTTATTTTTATTTATTTTTTTATTTCTTGTGCGGCCCGATACCAATCGATCCACAGACCGGTACCGTAAGGGACAAGTGGTAGTAAATGGATGGATGGATATTCCTCGCGCACTAAAAGACAATGCGGCGCGAGCGCGATGTCACGTTATCGATAGGAAAATGCATTTTTAGACAATAGATTAGAATGGACAGATTTTAAAATATAATAAATAGATAAAACATAAAAAAAACTTGGGACTTCCCGCGGGCCGGATTTTGGACGCTGGCCGGCCGTATCCGGCCCACGGGCCGTAGTTTGGGGACCCCTGGCTTACCCTGTTGCTTTGGACACTGCTGCATTTTACTCCTCAATTTTCTGCAATAGCCCTCAGTCTTCTCTTGGATAAAAATAGTACTTGCAGTGATAGCCCTCATTCTCCTCAATTCCTGACGTTTGTTAACGTATCTCGTTTCAACTGATGATGTGTTTGATGATTATGTCAATAATAAAGTTTTTCTCAACTTTAGAAAATCATACAACATCATAAAAAATATTGGCCAATATTATTTACTGTTTTTTTGTTTGTAATTTGTGTGTAAATAAAATATATATTTTTTATTTAAATAATACTAACAATGTACGTTGTAATATGTAATTTTTAAGACAAGAAATCATGGATTTGCGAGAAATAATATAAAAAAATAAGAAAAAGAATCATAGTATTTAATAAAATAAAAATGATAACATTCAACAAATTGCTTCAAAATGTATAATAGTTATTTATAAATGCCAGAATCTAACTGAGCTCTGGATGCTGCCGTATTGTACTATATTCCACAGTCTCCTCTTTTCTGCAGAAGCCCCCTGTCTCCTGCTGGATAAAAATGGTCTGTTCTACACTTACTATACCTTGTTGCCCCCTTCCTCCATTATTGGTTGTTGTTAGTTCTCACATATGCAAAAACATTTGATGTTTCGTCTCTTTATTTGCGCCACAGGACGAGGAGGAGGAGTGGTGTAACGAGGTTCGGTCGTGCAGGATTCAGGAGGAGAAAAGGTGAACAAAACAAAAAAAAAAAAGAAAAGGAGAAGACAAGAAGGAAAAATGGGCTGTCAATCATGCGTAAGTGCCAATTTTTATACACTCTTTTACACAAGTGCAGCAATTTAACACAGCGGCCATGTTTTTGGATGCACATTATGTCTGATTGCCTCCAATATCCTTTGGTTGAACTTGTTTTTTATAACCAGGCAGTGATATTTCAAACATGACAACAAATACACACAAACATAGAAATATAGACAACAAGATACAAATGATTGAGTCACAGTCACATACAAAAGGAGAGAGACTTGATCTTAAAAGCCTTAACATCCACAGGAATAAATGTGGCTTCTTATTTATTCATTCATTGATTGCTCAACAAAATAAAAGCAGGAATTCAGCACCCCTGTACCCCCTGCCAAAAAAAAAAAGAAGCAGTGGCGATTCTGCTTTTCCATGCATGGTTCATCTCTGAGGTGAGCCCCTATGGAACCAAAGCAGCGTCTAATAAAATGATACGATCCTGTACAAGCTAATCCTCCCTAATTGCTCAATAAATAAACGAATATGTGCCATTGTACAAAGACATTCTTGTTTGGAGCCGTTGTACACTCGTCAAAAGTGACAAAATCTGCCTTTTATCCCTCGCCAAGTTGTCTTCTTGGGGTCAAAGTGCGCCATTCCCCACTGCCGTTACAACCATGACACCTATTCTAGCTTTAGGGATTTCAAGTAGAAAAATAAACATTGTCCCAACGTTGCATAAAGAAGCAATCAATACATCAAGTCCGTTTTTTTGTTGTTTTTTTTATCGCTTGAAAGTTTCTCACACAATCAATGAGAAATGGTGGAAAAGTTTCCATGCACAGAAAGTATCTTGTTTAGCTCCACATTCCTCTCTCCTTTTCCTGGCAGGAACACAAGTCAAAATAATGTAAAAAATATGTCCGCACAAAAAGCAATGACACACTCCCCAAGCAGCTGCCTCACACGTCAGCAAGGAAGACGCCTTATGCTCCACCTCTTCCAGTCCCTGATTGGCTGATTGAGCAGCCCTGGTTTTCATTTCTAGTCTAATGGAACTTATTCATCATGAATGGTCAAATAAAGCATGTGAGTTCAGGAGAAATCCCAACAAAAAAGGATTTTTAAAAAAGTATAATACTTTTGAAGAGCATTTGTGAGTGCGAGGTGTTTTACACTTCTCGATACTATTTACATTTATGTAACAAGAGCTGACAGCCTTGTGCCTGCCTATTGCTGGTTACAATTGAGATATTAATGTCTTTTTGCCACACAAGTATTTGGACAATTTCCTTTTATTCATGACCACAATGGCTTTTAAATGAAACAATAAAAAGGTGATTGAACTGTAGACTTAGCTTTGATTAAGAAGTTTCGCAAAACAATATTATTTATTACAAGTCTTACATACAGTCAAGCTAACTTACACCTGCGGTAACTTATGGATGTTTTTGTTGAATTGCTATGAAATTTGGCACACATCTTTAGGGGACTGAAAAGCACATACAGGTAAAAGCCAGTAAATTAGAATATTTTGAAAAACTTGATTTATTTCAGTAATTGCATTCAAAAGGTGTAACTTGTACATTATATTTATTCATTGCACACAGACTGATGCATTCAAATGTTTATTTCATTTAATTTTGATGATTTGAAGTGGCAACAAATGAAAATCCAAAATTCCGTGTGTCACAAAATTAGAATATTACTTAAGGCTAATACAAAAAAGGGATTTTTAGAAATGTTGGCCAACTGAAAAGTATGAAAATGAAAAATATGAGCATGTACAATACTCAATACTTGGTTGGAGCTCCTTTTGCCTCAATTACTGCGTTAATGCGGCGTGGCATGGAGTCGATGAGTTTCTGGCACTGCTCAGGTGTTATGAGAGCCCAGGTTGCTCTGATAGTGGCCTTCAACTCTTCTGCGTTTTTGGGTCTGGCATTCTGCATCTTCCTTTTCACAATACCCCACAGATTTTCTATGGGGCTAAGGTCAGGGGAGTTGGCGGGCCAATTTAGAACAGAAATACCATGGTCCGTAAACCAGGCACGGGTAGATTTTGCGCTGTGTGCAGGCGCCAAGTCCTGTTGGAACTTGAAATCTCCATCTCCATAGAGCAGGTCAGCAGCAGGAAGCATGAAGTTCTCTAAAACTTGCTGGTAGACGGCTGCGTTGACCCTGGATCTCAGGAAACAGAGTGGACCGACACCAGCAGATGACATGGCACCCCAAACCATCACCCAACCATGCAAATTTTGCATTTCCTTTAGAAATCGAGGTCCCAGAGTCTGGAGGAAGACAGGAGAGGCACAGGATCCACGTTGCCTGAAGTCTAGTGTAAAGTTTCCACCATCAGTGATGGTTTGGGGTGCCATGTCATCTGCTGGTGTCGGTCCACTCTGTTTCCTGAGATCCAGGGTCAACGCAGCCGTCTACCAGCAAGTTTTAGAGCACTTCATGCTTCCTGCTGCTGACCTGCTCTATGGAGATGGAGATTTCAAGTTCCAACAGGACTTGGCGCCTGCACACAGCGCAAAATCTACCCGTGCCTGGTTTACGGACTATGGTATTTCTGTTCTAAATTGGCCCGCCAACTCCCCTGACCTTAGCCCCATAGAAAATCTGTGGGGTATTGTGAAAAGGAAGATGCAGAATGCCAGACCCAAAAACGCAGAAGAGTTGAAGGCCACTATCAGAGCAACCTGGGCTCTCATAACACCTGAGCAGTGCCAGAATCTCATCGACTCCATGCCACGCCGCATTAACGCAGTAATTGAGGCAAAAGGAGCTCCAACCAAGTATAGAGTATTGTACATGCTCATATTTTTCATTTTCATACTTTTCAGTTGGCCAACATTTCTAAAAATCCCTTTTTTGTATTAGCCTTAAGTAATATTCTAATTTTGTGACACACGGAATTTTGGATTTTCATTTGTTGCCACTTCAAATCATCAAAATTAAATGAAATAAACATTTGAATGCATCAGTCTGTGTGCAATGAATAAATATAATGTACAAGTTACACCTTTTGAATGCAATTACTGAAATAAATCAAGTTTTTCAAAATATTCTAATTTACTGGCTTTTACCTGTATACTGTATGTAAAATTTTTGTAAGATTTATTGAAAAACCATTAAACCAGCTGGAGTAATTGTCCATAAGTCCTTGACCATTAGGATATCGGTATTAACTCAATTTAAGAGTGTTTTGAGAAAAGAGCCGTCTCTTGGCTAATTATGTTTTAGGTTGCAAACAAAAATTGAAGTTATAAGCATCACCGTCATAAAATCTCACAGTGAACGCCGCAAGATCTGTCCAAAACAAGCTCCCTAGCATTAGCTTATCGCTAGAGATAGACATAACTTTGTTTTTTTAACCTTGAATGGAAGAAAGTGAGTGTGAAGGACGGTGCTTAGAAGAAGTGGATGATATTCGTTGAAAAAAGAGAAACAAATCATCAAAACATGACCGAACATGTCGCCAACCTGGCAAATTTAACTTCTGTGCAGCACTTTGTGAAACTTCTATTGTTTTAAAAAAAAAAGTGCTATATAAATAAAGTGGATTGGATTGGAAATCAATTTGAGCGAAGCATTGCTCGTCTGCGCCACACTGAAGCAGAATAATAATAATAAATAACGGATTAGATTTTTATATAGCGCTTTTCTAGACACTCAAAGCGCTTCACGGAGAAGTGACAACCCATCATTCATTCACACCTGGTGGAGGTAAGCTGCGTTCGTAGCCACAGCTGCCCTGGGGTAGACTGATGGAAGCGTGGCTGCCAGTTTGCGCCTACGGCCCTTCCGACCACCACCTATCATTCATCAATCATTCACCAGTGTGAGCGGCACTGGGGGCAAGTGTGAAGTGTCCTGCCCAAGGACACAACAGCAGCGATTTGGATGGTAAGAACCTGCAACCCTCAGGTTTCTGGCACAGCCGCTTTACCCGCTATGCCATACCGCCCCTATTGCCAGCTGAAAATGTTAAAATAATATAGAAACGGCTGACATTTATTAATGAAAATATGGAAAAGCTGCTGATGGTGTGTTTGACGGTGAAGTAGCTGCAATGATATACCGTAGAATTCCACTCTCCAATTTAAATGCTGTACATTATTATTATATTACTTCATAAAATGTTAGTAGTACTTTTTATTGTATTGTTTCTATGCAATATGTATTTTTTTTTTTTTTTCAAAAGGCATGTTAGTGTTTAATCAAGCACTAATTAAATACATTTATTTCAATGGAGACGTTGAGTGGGTTGAGTTACGAATTCTGTCACAGAACAAATTAAGCTCGTAAGTTGGGGTCCTGCTGTATGCTAGCATGTATTCCAAAGCAATGCCACAAATGTCACTTACCGGTAGGTACAAATTAACTAACAAATGACACACGACAGGAAACTTAAAATTGGGTGTTGTCGTTAACTGCTATGCGATATACAATACATGGTTATAGTCACAATTGTGTCATCATAAACCCCTGAAAATGGAGGTACTCTGCTAAAATTCCCCTAATACAAAAATGTTGAATGTCATATTTTTTTTAAACCCTTTAAAGCTAAAATTCTACCCTTCAACCACATATTTTTTAAATTTTAAGTCCATTGTGGTAGTTTCACTGTCCAAATACCTGTGGAGCTGTGTAGTAGTAGAAGTAGTAGTAATAGTAGTAGTAGTAGTAGTAGTGGTGCAGATGAGCCAACAATGATCCAAAATTCAACACACAAATCCCCACTGAAAGTGTTCCCGTACATTCAAATAATGTTTGTCATCATCGTTATCATCAACTGAGGGTTGGTGTTGTTTTCAAGTGTGTTGTGTGGTGTGTGTGTGTGTGTGTGTGTGTGGTGCTAAAAGCTTTTAAGAGTATGCCTCCGCGAACATCAACAGTCCAAAAGGCAACCTCAGATCGGTTGGATTGCATCAGTGCAAAAAAAGAGAGCTCTGTCTTTATTTTTCTTCCCCATCTGCTCTGAGCCCACGGTTAAAATCCCACCCTCCTCCCGCTATGGTTCAGTGCAAAGTCTATACAGTGATGTATAGTACAGGTACTCCGTAGGAACATGCATACAGAGCGACAGAGTAGGAAGCACAATTATTATTATTATTTTTTTACAGTACAATCCTTATCTGTGCAATGTTAGTTTGTGTGCAGTCATGGAAGAATTAATCATTGGAGCGCTTTAAAACCTGCTTTTTGTCAGAAGGGGGTTGCACAATGTTCTCATACTGTATGTTGTAAACTGCCCCCCCTCATTGATATCTTATCATACACTTAAACATTGATTTTTATCTTGCTCCTTTGTCTGCTTTATTACAAAATTATTCATATTATAATGTTTAATTATGTTAAATTTTCATTATAGGATGATGGGGTCAGTCGTCAGAAGAAAGCATGCATGTAACACCCCCCCGCCCCCCGCCCCCCTGTCCCTGGTGGTAATGTTTGTGTAGCTCCGCCTCCTCCTCCATCTTCTTTCATTATTTACCTTTGGGATGTAAGGCTTACAAAGTTTGTTGCATCAGGTCTTCCTTCAGTCCACTTTTCAGTCCATCTTGCAAAAAAAAGTTTTTTTTGTTTTTGTTTTTGATACCTGAAAAGCAACAGAATAATAGATAGATAATGTATTACTATATCTGACTCTGCTGGTCAGTTTGTATTTGTCACTTCACACAGCCAGGAAGTCAGTTGGTTGCCATGGATGCGGCCAGCCCTTCCTGCTGCTGCTGGCCCTCCTCCCCCTCTTCCTCTTCCTGTAGCGTGTGAGTAAGGCCGATGGACGTCGCCGCATCGGAGGCCTTCAGCTCAGCCATTGGCTCCGGCGGCGGTTGCCCCGGACTACTGCCGCCGGAGGTGTCCCCTGGCTGTGTGGGCGGAGTCAATGTGGCCGACTCTGGCTCCATACACAGTGTCACCTCTCTATCCTGAGGCAAACACACAGATGGATACCGTAAGTTGTGGCGTTTCTTTATCGAAACTGTGGAGAAGACGAGGCGTTATTTGGAAAGCCAGGTGTTAAAAAACGTTCATATTATTTTATTTATTTGTTCGATTATCTATACAGTAGATCCCCAAACTTACACCACACGTGTATGTTCAAAGCATTTTCCCGCTTGAAAATGTGAGTGAATTGTCTTGTAAGACTACACCTTCTGCTTGAATTGTAGCTGCATCACTCTTTTGCCCCCTGCAGATAGTGCCATCAAACAACTTTCTATTTAAGTTACCATTATAAAAAATATATATATATTTTCTTTATGCAAATCCCAAACCGCGTACAGACGGGGGTCTAGACTTAGACTTAGACAAACTTTAATGATCCACAAGGGAAATTGTTCCACACAGTAGCTCACTTACAAAGGATGGAAAGGATAATGCACACAAGGGCACAAAAAGAGGGCGAAAACAAAAGGTATAAAGTAGACTAAAAATGTACCGTAGTAGCAATATAAATATAACATATATGTAATATTTGCATATTATATATACAGTATATAATACATACTTATTAGAGATGCGCGGTTTGTGGGCACAACCGCGGAGTCCGCGGATTATCCGCGGATCGGGCAGATGAAATTTAAAAAAATTAGATTTTATCAGCGGGTCGGGTCGGGTCGGGTCGGGCGATTGAAATAAAAAAAAATTAGATTTTAAATAGATTCAGGCGGGTGGCAGTTAAACCAATTCAGAAATATATATACATAGTTAAATGTTGTTACCCACATACGAAAAACGAGCAGGCACCTGCTGCATATGCCACAACAGAAGAAAAAGAAAAGAAAAGAGATAGACACTTTTTACGGAGCGGAGAAGGCCCCCGACGCCTCGCCGGGGTCCGGGACCGAGGCCCCTTCCCCCGAGAGGGCCCCACCGGGAGCCGTAGCTGAGGCGATCCGCGAGAAGGGCCCGACGCACGTCCAGGGTCACCACCGCGCCCACCGCACCGACACCCCGCCTCGTCCGCCTTCGCCGCGGCCGGCGTCACGCGCAGCAGGTAAGCAGCTTACCTGCCCGCCACCCCCGTGGCCGGGGGCTCGTAACAGGGGTCACTCCGCGCGCTCCGCCCGCGCAGCTTACCTGCCCGCCACCCCCGTGGCCGGGGGCTCGTAACAGGGGTCACTCCGCGCGCTCCGCCCGCGCAGCTTACCTGCCCGCCACCCCTGTTGCCGGGGGCGCGTAACAGGGGTCACTCCGCGCGCAGTGCGCTCACGAAAGGGGTGGGGCTCACCCTGGTTGATATAGACAGCAGCTAGGACGGTGGCCATGGAAGTTGGAACCCGCTAAGGAGTGTGTAACAACCCACCTGCCGAATCAACTAGCCCTGAAAATGGATGGCGCTGGAGCGTCGGGCCCATATACCCGGCCGTCGCCGGCAGCGAGACGCGCTTGGAGGTGCGCTCAGCGCGGCTCCCATATGATTGCGCACTGGTGTGCGTCTGGGTCGTGACAGCGTGGCACGCGAATGTCTGTGCTGCATTGGATCAGTCTCCTTTCTTTAACAGGCAAAAGCTTTATAACCTCACTAATGCCTTGCATCGTCTATATTAGATATATAACAACGGGCGGGTGCGGGCGGATGGCGGGCGGATGGCGGGCAGATGCAGTTCTGATCAAATGTTAGATCGGGTGGATTACGGATGGTTGACGACTTTCTGATGCGGTTGCGGATGAAATAATTGCCTATCCGCGCATCTCTAATACTTATGTATTATATTATGTCTATCTGTGTTGGCCCTGCGATGAGGTGGCGATTTGTTCAGGGTGTACCCTGCCTTCCGCCCGAATGCAGCTGAGATAGGCTCCAGCACCCCCCGCGACCCCAAAAAGGGACAAGCGGTAGAAAATGGATGGATAATATATACAATATATAACAAATCCCAATTAACATGTACAATAATACAGTATATGTAACAGCTGCAGCAAAAAAGGGCAGCATAAATTAAAAAAAACAGTAGATCCTGCAGAAAATATACATTATAAACAAAGAGAGGTAGCTAACATAAAAGCGGTCTGGTAATAGACAAATATCTATTGCTGTATGGCGAGTGATTATACAGCTGGCACCAGTAACAAAATTAAACTAAAATTACTTCAATGATAATTTTGAAGTTGAGGAGAAAGTAGAAGGCAAAACATAGCTCTTTGACCACATTGCCATTTGTCAACAAGTACATTGCACCGTACGGCACCAACAGAATCAATGTTGTAATAACGGCGAGGAGCAAATTGCTCAGTCAGCCTTAACACCGCTGCTTAGCTCATGGTTAACAACAGTACAGCAAGTAGCACGCATATGTTTCACACCAACATCTTAGTGGGGGTGAAGTGAATTAATTAACTATTATTATCTTCTACATATGATGAATGTTTATATTCACCTTGGAGAAAACAAACCACCAAGTTTAAGTAAATAGATGTATTTCAGTTTGAGCACATAAATAGATAAGGCCCCTTCGTTTGATATTCGCAGGTGGATTGGATCACTTCTCGTAGGAAAAGAGGCTCTAATTGGGACTTTGGAATGCAAAACTTGAAAAAAGACTAGCTGTTTAGCTCAATGCCAACATTTGAGTTATGACTTAAAGCAGTTGTTTTCCAGACACTTACACACAAACATCCAGAGGTGGGACCAAGTCATTGTTTTGCAAGTCACAAGTAAGTCTCAAGTCTTTGCCCTCAAGTCCGAGTCAAGTCCCGAGTCAAGACAGGCAAGCCCCGAGTCAAGTCCAAAGTCAAGACTGGAAAGTCTCAAGTCAAGTCCTAAGTCCTGCATTTTGAGTTTCGAGTCCTTTCAAGTCCTTTTAACCACAGACTAATATATTAACACAGATTGTGTATGCTTTTCAAACGCTGTATTTATTTATTAAAACAAGTGCATTTTAAATTGCAGTAAAGAAAATTGTGCTGACATTGCACTTTATAATAGCACTATTAACCAGTCATTTTAAACATTAACTCATTCCTTTACAGAACAAACACATTGAAAAATAAAGTGCAAATGTACTTATTTGTACAAAAGTGTTAACATTGAAAAAACATGACATATACGTGAACATAACAAAACCGGTGGTTGGGGACCACTGAGGTAAACAACCAACAGTATGTCAGAAAGCTAGCTAAAACGGTACACATATTCATAATATAGTATACATTTTAACTGACCTTTATTTTACTATTTTTGTCTTTTTTTAGGTGGCTAAAATACGCGGTGCTGCTGACCGCCGTCTAACGTTACGTGTGATATATTGACTAACGTAACCCTGCTTAAAAAAAATCACTGAACAAAAAGTATGAATAAGGTAGTGAACTGCAACAGATTCCCGTGTTTGCAATAACGTTATAACGTTAGCAGTGAGTTTACAGCCTCACTGATTTAACTACACAGCAAATAAAAGTCACGTTACTTAGCCAATAAACGTTATCTTTCATTCAAAACTTACCGTTCTTTGTGCAACTTCAAATGCCGGACGAAGTTGGAAGTTGTTGCCTCTCCATCAGTAATTTTCGAACCGCATGTGTTGCATACTGCAAACCGTTTTGTGTTGACCACCTCGTAATTTTTATACCCAAACAAAATTATTTTAGGTATCATTTTTTGTTCACTGGCGTGTGGTTTGGACATGTCTTCTTCCTTGGTTGTCCTGCAATTTGATTGGATGAATGCTGTGTGATGAAAACAAAGTAGATCTAATTTGATTGGCTGTTGTACTGAGACCACACCAGCTGACACACGCAACGCTGATAGACAAGTACACAATGAAAAATACGGAGCGCTCCCGAATAACTTTTTCATCTTTGGGTTTTGGGGAAAGTAGCAAGTCATGTCAAGTCATGTCAATTCAAAAGGCTCAAGTCCAAGTGAAGTCACAAGTCATTGATGTTAAAGTCTAAGTCGAGTTGCAAGTCTTTTTACATTTTGTCAAGTCGAGTCTAAAGTCATCAAATTCATGACTCGAGTCTGACTCGAGTCCAAGTCATGTGACTTGAGTCCACACCTCTGCAAACATCTCCTTTTATGGTCAGGATGCGCTCTCCTGACTTAGCACACACACCCAGAGACAGAAAGGAGGAATATAAAAACTGATGGTTTGTCTTCTCCAGTTAGGAGTCCTTCATTTTTTGATCTAGGCTCCTCCGGGTACTGCAGACTTGTTTAATGATGCTCGCTTGTAATAAAGCAACTTTTTGTTCAGCAAAGCGTCTCCGACGTCTCTTTTGATCCAGCCGCACTTCCGTGTCACCCTCCTGCCCGGAGGCGGTGACAAGACCAATAATACACTTCAGGGGCAACCAACATTTTAATGCGCATGCAGAGGTAAATACGGCCAGTCATGATACTTTAAAAGCAGCTACTGCCATTATTCGGAGATTGTCTAGTCACATAATTCCGAGTTAGCCTACAGTCACAGCTGTTACTGCCAATGTTTTATGACTTGGTGTTAATTAGAACCCCGGTTGTTATTTGCTTTTGTAGACCACGCACTCTGTGATGAGACGAGTGCGATTAAAGGAGCGATTAAATGTCAGACAAGTGCAAACAGGAGTTAACCACAGTGTAATGAAACTACAGTACTCATCATTTGAACATGCCATCAGAGAGGGAATAGGAACGTGTTTGCAGAGTGATAATCCCCCTACTGGCGTGTTATAGGCATTGACGCAATTATTACGTGTCGTGTCTGTCGGCAGGTAGCATAAGGTCAAATCTTGTGCTTGATATTTAATTGCTATTTATGTCAGCCAGGATGTTATGTAATTGTTGCCATTTGTTTGTCTGTTGGTTAGCAACATACCGTACCTCAAAAAGTTATAGTCAGATGTTGTTCTCCCACCCCCACCAAGGACTGTTTTCACTGCTGGACTCTAGAAAGAGGTTCCGCAGCCTCCGAAGCAGAACCTCCAGGTTCTGTAACAGCTTCTTCTCTCAGGCCGTAAGACTCTTGAACGCATCATAATTATCCCCTCAACTCCCCCCAAAATGGATTAACTCGCTGGAATAAAAAAGACAATACAATAAGGCTGAAACGACGCGTCGACGTAGTCGACGTCATCGGTTACGTAAATACGTCGACGCCGTTTTTGTGCGTCGGCGCTTCGCATATTTACGTCGCACTACTTTACTGTCATGGCGGAGCGCAAAGCAGACGATGCGAGCGAGGGGAAAAAAGCACGCCAAAAGTCGTCAAAAGTGTGGGAGTATTTCAATAAACGGCCTAATAATGTTGTTGTATGCACACTGTGTCGAGCGGAAATGGCCTATCATAGCAGCACAACGGCTATGAACGAACATTTGAAAAGAAAACCCCCGACAGCGTTCTTGCCATCACCATCAACAAGTCAATCGTCCGCATGCGTATACGTTGTCATTATTACACAAAAACATGAATGTGTCATTTGTATCTGCGTTGTAAATTCATAAGCTAAAGCACCGTTTCGCTCTGAGAGGCGCGTTTGGCGTGCCTGTTCAGTGTTTACAAAGACGCGCTCCTCTTTAACGCTGTGGAGAGGCGGCGAGCGAGCGGCGAGGCGGGGCGCGCCGGGAGCGACGCCGCAAACGTGCCCAGGTGCGCGATCCGCGCAGTTGGAAGAGAAAAGACTTTGTGTAAAATTAAAAGATTGTAAACCTGGCAAAGCCGTCTGGCGTTCAGTCTGTCGGTCCTGAAAGAACCCCACGGCACAAGACGTGTCACAAACGCTAACGTTAATTAGTTGTGCAAATACCTTTTACAACATTAACAGTTACATATACTATGTACAAACCAACAATTAACTTTCACTTTAATCATACTATCATTGTTGTGTTATTAAGCAAAATAAGCAATACTTTTACTTTTGTTGAAATGTTTACACTGTACACTTTTTTGTATTGGATGTTTAGCTTTATTTTTGCACATTTTAGCAAATAAGCAATACTTTTACTTTTGTTGAAATGTTTACACTTGTTACAGAATATTTCCGTTTTGCACTTTTTTGTATTGGATGTTTATCTTTATTTTTGCACATTTTAAAGCAAAATAAGCAATACTTTTACTTTTTAAATGCTTATACTATTCCAGAATATTAAGATTTGCACTGGATGTTTACTTTTATATTTGCACATTAAAAAGCAAATAAGCTACTTTTAATTTTGTTAAATGTTAAAAGTTTTAAATGTTTACATTGTTACAGAATATTTTGTCATGTTGTTGTCAACTGACTAGTGGCCATACTTTTTTTTTTGTAAATAAAAGCCATGCCTTTTGAAAAAACTGGCCTACATTTATTTTTTTCCTCTTCATTTTAAATTTAAAAAAAAATCGGTAAAAGGAAAAATAATCTATAGATTAATCGAAAAAATAATCTATAGATTAACCGATTAATCGAAAAAATAAATTATAGATTAATCGATAGAAAAATAATCGTTAGCTGCAGCCCTACAATACAACATACATCCATAAACATGGATGCATATGAAAAAGTGCAATATATTTATCTGTACAGTAACCTATTTATTTATGTATATATGCACCTTATTGCTTTTTTATCCTGCACTACCATGAGCTAATGAAACGAAATTTCGTTCTTATCTGTACTGTAAAGTTCAAATTTGAATGACAATAAAAAGGAAGTCTAAGTCTTAAATGAAACTTTTAGGAATTGTTCGAAATGGAATAAGAAACAACTGATTATCACACACAAAACGCGAGAAAACATTTCCGAGGATCAGTTGTCAGGACCTCACCTTAATGTCGTCCTCTTCTTCCTGCTGCTCCAGCAGTGGCGAGTGCTCATTCCCCACTAACTCCTCTCCGCCGGGGACGCAGAGGCTGGGCTCCACCACGGCCGCCACGCCCATGTAGCCTCCAGCCTCTACCTGATAGGCCTCCATCTGTCCCGTGTTCCATAGGTCAACCAGAGGCGGGTGCACGTGTTGGACCAGGCTGTGAATGGTGCTGTTGGGGGTCTGTTGCAAGGAGTGGTTGGCGCTGTGCAGCCTGTGTTCCAGCGACTAGAAAGCAACAATAATGACGAGACTGGGATCAGCGGGATCTGTTTGGATTCATCCATCCAATTATGGTTCGTAAAAGACACACAAAGCCTGTATTGTGTTTGCAGACAAAATTCAAGAAAAGCTATGCTGTACAGCAAAATGTAAATACCAAAATATAATGGAAATAAAACACAATGCTTCCATATTCCAAAATCCTGTACATGTTATTACAAAACCCAAAACCAGTGAAGTTGGCACGTCGTGTAAATCGTAAATAAAAACAGAATACGATGATTTGCAAATCCTTTTCAACTTATATTCAATTGAATAGACTGCAAAGACAAGATATTTAATGTTGGAACTGAGAAACTTAATTATTTTTTGCAAATATTAGCTCATTTGGAATTTGATCCTTGCAACATGTTTCAAAAAAGCTGGCACAAGTGGCAAAAAAGACTGATAAAGTCGAGGAATGCTCATCAAACACTTATTTGGAATATACCACAGGTGAACAGGCTAATTGGGAACAGGTGAGTGCCATGATTGTGTATAAAAGCAACTTCCATGAAATGCTCAGTCATTCACAAACAAGGATGGGGCGAGGGTCACCACTTTGTGAACAAATGCGTGAGCAAATTGTCGGACAGTTTAAGAACAACATTTCTCAACGAATTTAGGGATTTCACCATCTACGGTCCGTAATATCAAAAGGTTCATAGAATCTTTAGAAATCACTGAATGTAAGCGGCTACGCCCGTGACCTTCGATCCCTCAGGCGGTACTGCATCAAAAACCGACATCAGTGTGTAAAAGATATCACCACATGAAATCAGGACCACTTCAGAAAACCACTGTCAGTAACTACAGTTCGTCGCTACATCTGTACTTGCAAGTTAAAACTCTACTATGCAAAGCCAAAGCCATTTATCAACAACACCCAGAAACGCCGCCGGCTTCACTGGGCCCGAGCTCATCTAAGATGGACTGATGAAAAGTGGAAAAGTGTTCTGTGGTCTGACGAGTCCACATTTCAAATTGTTTTTGGAAACTGTGGACATCGTGTCCTCCGGAACAAAGATGAAAAGAACCATTCGGATTGTTATAGGAGCAAAGTTCAAAAGCCAGCGTCTGTGATGGTATGGGGGTGTATTAGTGCCCAAGGCATGGGTAACTTACATATCTGTGAAGGCGCCATTAATGCTGAAAGGTACATACAGGTTTTGGAGCAACATATGTTGCCATCCAAGCAACTTTATCATGGACGCCCCTGCTTATTTCAGCAAGACAATGCCAAGCCACGTGTTACAACAGCGTGGCTTCATAGTAAAAGAGTGCGGGTACTAGACTGGCCTGCCTGTAGTCCAGACCTGTCTCCCATTGAAAATGTGTGGTGCATTATGAAGTCTAAAATACGAAAACGGAAACCCCGGACTGTTGAACAGCATTAAGCTGTACGTCAAGCAAGAATGGGAAATAATTCCACCTGAGAAGCTTCAAAAATGTGTCTCCTCAGTTCCCAAACGTTTACTGAGTGTTGTTAAAAGGAAAGGCCATGTAACACAGTGGTAAAAATGCCCCTGTGCCAACTTTTTTGCTAAGTGTTGCTGCCATTAAAATGTAAGTTAATGATTATTTGCAAAAAAAAAATGTTGTTTCTCAGTTCTAACATTAAATATCTTGTCTTTACAGTCTATTCAATCGAATATAAGTTGAAAAGGATTTGCAAATCATTATATTCTGTTTTTATTTACGAATTACACAATGTGCCAACTTCACTGGTTTTGTGTTTTGTAGTTGGAGACTAAAAGGTCTCTACAGGTGTGAATGAGAGTATAGATGATTGATTTCCTGTATGTGCTATTGTATGTGATTGTTGACCAATCCAGTGTGCTCTCACCCAAGGTTTGCTGGGATAGGCCCCAGCACACCCATGACCCTAATAAGGACGAGCGGTATACCAATTGAATAGATGGATGGAAATGGTGAGTTATTTTCTATTGGTGTAATGACCTGTTGTTGCTGATACTGCAAGAGCTGCTGCTGCTGCTGGTAGTGCTGCATTTGTTGGATCTGCTGCAGTTGCTGCAGTTGGCTCTGCTGCTGGAGATTTAACTGCTGTTGCTGCTGCTGTTGCGACAGGAAGTGAGCGGCCTGCCCGTCATAACCCTCGGTGCCCAAGAGGTAGGAGCCGGCGGCGGGAGACGCCACGCCAGTCGAATCGTTGTTGATGGGATCCCAAGCGTCCGAGGAAGAGAGGCAGTAGTGTCCTTGGGAGACATAGGTGTGGGGCCACACTTCCGCAGAGGAGTGGTGCAAGATCTGGTCTGGAATAGTGGCGGGAAAAAAGGTATGAGAACCATTATTATTTGATAAAGGATGACATGAATGTACGGGACGGGGAAGTTGAAAATTTGCAATCAGACACAAAATTCGAGATCCATCCATCCATCCATCTTCTTCCGCTTATCCGAGGTCGGGTCGCGGGGGCAGCAGCCTAAGCAGGGAAGCCCAGACTTCCCTCTCCCCAGCCACTTCGTCCAGCTCTTCCTGTGGGACCCCGAGGCGTTCCCAGGCCAGCCGAGAGACATAGTCTTCCCAACGTGTCCTGGGTCTTCCCCGCGGCCTCCTACCGGTCGGACGTGCCCTAAACACCTTCCTAGGGAGGCGTTCGGGTGGCATCCTAACCAGATGCCCGAACCACCTCATCTGGCTCCTCTCCATGTGGAGGAGCAGCGGCTTTACTCTGAGTTCCTCCCGGATGGCAGAGCTTCTCACCCTATCTCTAAGGGAGAGCCCCGCCACCCGGCGGAGGAAACTCATTTCGGCCGCTTGTACCCGTGATCTTGTCCTTTAGGTCATAACCCAAAGCTCATGACCATAGGTGAGGATGGGAACGTAGATCGACCAGTAAATTGAGAGCTTTGCCTTCCGGCTCAGCTCCTTCTTCACCACAACGGATCGATACAGCGTCCGCATTACTGAAGACGCCGCACCGATCCGCCTGTCGATCTCACGATCCACTCTTCCCTCACTCGTGAACAAGACTCCGAGGTACTTGAACTCCTCCACTTGGGGCAAGATCTCCTCCCCAACCCGGAGATGGCACTCCACCCTTTTCCGGGCGAGAACCATGGACTCGGACTTGGAGGTGCTGATTCTCATCCCAGTCGCTTCACACTCAGCTGCGAACCGATCCAGTGAGAGCTGAAGATCCTGGCCAGATGAAGCCATCAGGACCACATCATCTGCAAAAAGCAGAGACCTAATCCTGCAGCCACCAAACCGGATCCCCTCAACGCCTTGACTGCGCCTAGAAATTCTGTCCATAAAAGTTATGAACAGAATCGGTGACAAAGTAAAGTTCAAACCACATTTGCGTATCAACATTAACTACGGTAAGCATGTTTTGCTTTTTGTTTGTCTTTTTGCCACACTTATTCCAAAAGAAAGACCAACCTCAACAAGCAGTGTTAAGAGAAGAAGTATAACGGAGGGTTTGTTAGATGGTGAGGTACCTCCTGGAAATCACTGGCTTAGAGTGGCTTAGAGGTATAGAGGTGTATCTCCACTTAAATGAAATGGCGGAGAAAGTTAGAAAAGCAAACAGAATGCCTAGTAATGATCCACACAACTATGGTGCATTCAAGGAACGCCCAGGCAGTAGGACAAGCGGGTGCTCACCCAACACTCATTAGTGAAGCTTAAACACAAACATGCGAAAACAGTGGGATTTCTACCAAGAAGTTTTAAAGCCCGATTTACTAAAGGTTTGTGTGTACAAAAACAACCGTGCAAACCTGATAACAAGCACCAAGTGGATTGCGTCTGTTAAGTGAGCAAAATTAGGCGTGCAATCCATTTTGTGGCTCTGTCTTCATTAATATGCAAAATATATGCTGGTCATCAAAGCGCTTAGAATACTGGGAGGACAAAATGCAAATACAATTATTTAGCACACACAATGGGATTTATCTACACTCATCACCGCTTTGCAAGCACTATTTTGTTTTTTATTTTGCGGGAAGGACGCGCAAACTGACAGTTCCACACACGGCTGCAGGATCAGTGCTTGCACTGCACAGGCACGACGATGGACAGACGAGAATCCTCCGTCCTACGTGTGTGTGTGTGTGTGTGTGTGTCAACATTTTGGACGGTCAGAAATAAAAAAAATATTAGAAACATCGTCTATTCAGCAACATCATTTTATAGTTCTATAGCTGCTAGAGGATTTAAGGACTTACTCAAATGAATTAAATGTATGTGTTTTGGTGTCATTTAAAAAAAATGATATTCCTTTATTTAACAAGGAATGTACAGTACAGGCCAAAAGTTTGGACACACCTTCTCATTTCAATGTGTTTTCTTTATTTTCATGACTATTTACATTGTAGATTGTCACTGAAGGCATCAAAACTATGACACCTCTGAAGTGAAAACCATTTCACTGTGAACCTGTTGGAGCTGTTCGCATGAGATGTATGAATAAATGATGTGAACGTGTTGTGAGACATCATCGGTTTAGTCCAATCTGCACTGCACTCAAATAAACTGCACTGCAGAAGACAACTAGATCGCCGCATCCAACATATGGGGCTGGTTTCTTTCTTTGCAACATCCAGACCATGTTATAATTAAGACAGAGTAGGGATTCATTTGTGAAATGAATGTGTATACGGTGGATCCTCTGAAGTCAATAATAGTACAAGTCAAACTTTGACAAACATTGTTTGGAAAAAAAAAATATTGTATTTATATATATATATTTTTTTTTTATTTTTATTTTTTTTTTATATTAGGGCAGCACGGTGGAAAAGGGGTTAGTGCATCTGCCTCACAATACGAAGGTCCTGAGTAGTCTTGGGTTCAATCCCGGGCTCGGGATCTTTCTGTGTGGAGTTTGCATGTCCTCCCCGTGACTGCGTGGGTTCCCTCCGGGTACTCCGGCTTCCTCCCACCTCCAAAGACATGCACCTGGGGATAGGTTGATTGGCAACACTAAATTGGCCCTAGTGTGTGAATGTGAGTGTGAATGTTGTCTGTCTATCTGTGTTGGCCCTGCGATGAGATGGCGACTTGTCCAGGGTGTACCCCGCCTTCCGCCCGATTGTAGCTGAGATAGGCTCCAGCGCCCCCCGCGACCCCAAAAGGGAATAAGCGGTAGAAAATGGATGGATGGATGGATTTTTATATTAGATAAGATTAGTTTATTTCAAAGGGGACAATGCAATTTCATAAATCACATGACTACACATGGGTAAAAAAGCCAGAATTAGCCAGAAGGCTAGTTTTCATCTGTAGTCCCCTGGCCATGATGTAAAAAAGGCAGTAAAATTACAATTTAAAAAAAAAGAGAAAAAGAAAAAATGCACACAATACATATACAATATGATATAAAATAAAATACAACATTACATGAAATTATGTTTTTGTTTGGCTGCTTGTGCATGCATGGTGGGATCAGGTGTGCGCAATATATATTATTGGTTAATAATTATACCTTTTTTTTGTCGTTTTACTTTTGTAGCTATATGTAGAAATGGCACTGCTGGAGTGGCAGCTGGTTGCATCAGCTCTGCTCTTTTAATGTCATTAATGTCCTTTGTGTTCTTTGATGTTTCCCTCTTACACACATGTTTATGTGTGCTATGGCTATGAGGTTTTTTAAATTGTTTTTATTTAATTGTATTATTTATTTTGTTTGTGTTTTTTTCCCCCCTTGGCCTCAGTCTGGACCCCCTCTCCAGGGGCCCAGGCTTGGACATGCCCCCCAGCGTTGACCTGTTTCTCAACTTTTTTGTAAGGGGCGCCGGAAGTTGTCAGACCCGTCAGCGATCCTGTTCTGTCTCCCTGTAAAGTTTGTCTGTTCTTGAATGGGATTGTGCTGAAAATCTTGATTTCCCCTCGGGGATTAATACATTACTTCTGATTCTGATTCTGTTAGAGGTCAGCCAGCGCTGTGGGCTTGATTCA